>NC_088921.1:11597500-11667500 GCF_038396675.1 Hydra vulgaris | reverse complement strand
GTCAAAACTGATAGAGAATGAGTCTCGCTTAAAACTTTTGATTTCCTTTGGATCGTTCGTTCACAAAAACTTGAAGTATTATACTTCTTTTCGTTGCTGCAAGTTTCGCTCACTGTATGCTGATTTAAACAAATGGAACTGTTTAACCAAAACTTATTGTTTTTTTGAAAAACTTCATATATCTTGTATGATTTTATCCAACAAGATTTATACTGTGACATAAATAAAGACAGTGATTGGCTTAACACATTTAAATCTTTTGCTTCGCATTCTGTAAGATTTCTAATTTCTTCATTCAAAAAATGAAATTGTTCGTTCATTTTAATAAACCCAGAATCTCTCATAATAACCACAAGTTTACTTCTCTAATACACAAAAAAATATAATGTTATAAAAAACATAATGTCTAAACCAATGATATATTAAAAATAACTAGATGTCTAACTTCCGCGTATTTTTTAAAGCAAAAGTGAGCCATTATGGGGGCAAATTTAAAAAATAGTAAATCACGGTTGTTTGGATCAAATAATATTCGAAATTTAATATTCAAAATTTATAAATCATGGTTAATTCTTTTTCTGGTTGCACTGGTTTTTATGGCTGCAGCTGGTTGCACAAATAGAGCAATGAAAAACGACAACAGAGCATTTCATAAATTTCCAATTATTAATAGGGAACTCTGTAAAAGGTGGATTGTTGTTATAAAACGTGAAACATTTATTCCTACTGAGCACAGCCGCACATGTAGCGATCACTTTTTACCTTCAGATTACAGTATACCTGATTTTAATAACAAGCCTAAATTAAAACCTTTTTCTATGCCATCTGTTATTATTGATTCAAAACCAAAAGTCAAAAGAAAGTTTAGTTATATATCGCCACAAAAAATAAAAAGAGACTCATTAAAAAAGTTTCAGAAACAGGCAGTCACCATTACATTGATTTCCATTCGGATATAAGTGATAACAATAATGTTGCTGCTAATAGAAACGAAATTTATATTAATAGTGTTATTTTAAAAATAACAGAGAGTATGGATTGCCAGGTGGATATAGATAGTAGCTTTAATATTATCGAAAGTAGTAACAAAATTATTAATGATGATACTATTATTTCTAAATGTACATTATCGACAAATGCAAGTCCAACTAAAGCAAAATTAAAGGCAAAAATTAAAATTCTTAAACAAAAGTTGCGACGAAAAGAAAAAAAAAAAAATTCATTAAAGGTTATGCTAAAAAATCTAAGCTGAAGATGCTGCTAATATTCTTTGTAAAAACTTTAGTGGATTGACTTTTGATATTATAAAAAAATCAGTTTAAAAACAATACCTCACTTCCAAAAGGGCATAGGTATACTGATGAAATTAAAAAATTTGCATTTTTACTCACCTAAAGCATACAATTATCTACGGCCTATACTCCATTTACCTGCTTCAAGCTCTCTAGCCAACTGGACTTCCTCTGTAGATTGTGAACCTGGTTTTTTTGAAGATGTTTTAAGTTATATTAGTATAAAAGCAGAGACTGACATTAATTATAAAGGTTGTGCATTAATTATAGATGCAATGGCAATCAAAACATCAATTCTAAACGATAAAAAGACAGGTCGATTCATTGGATTTACAGATTATGTAAAAGATATTGTTGCAATTGAACGAGATACACCAGCTACAGAAGCATTGGTATTTATGCTGGTAGGATTACGAGGTCATTGGAAAACACCTATTGGCTATATACTGTGTAGTAAAATAACAGCTGAAAACCTTTCATGTCTTATTAAAAAAGCATTAACAGTTTCCTCTGATAAAAAAATTAATGTACGTAGCATTACATTTGATGGTGTAAATGTTAACTTTAATTCCGTTGCATCACTAGGATGTACATTTGGGAAAAGACAAGAAAAAATATATGGAAGATTTACTTTTGAAGACTATAATCACTACTTGTATGTAATCCCTGACCCAAGTCATATGCTAAAATTAGCTAGAAATGCATTATGTGATTTAGAGGTACTTAAGGATTGTGATGGAAAATACATTAAATAGAGTTATATAAAAGCTTTTTATGAAATACAGGAAGAAGAAGGATTAAAATTTGCAAATAAAATCTCAATAAAACATATTTATTTCCAGCTTCACAAAATGAATGTTAAGTTTGCTGCACAAACACTTAGTAGTTCAGTTGCAGATGCAATTGAATTTCTGATGTTTTCCAAACATCCAAATTTCAAGCATGCTGAAGGAACTATAAATTTTTTAAGGGTCATTGACAAATTATTTGATATGCTGAACTCTAAAAATCTTTTTTCAAAATCGTATAAGAAAGCTCTTTTTTTGAATGATTATCCTTATTGGAATGCAACTTTTGATCAAATAATAAACTACTTATCAAAGTTGACAGATGCTAATGGTACTCCATTATTAAAACATAGTAGAAAAACCTTTGTATTAGGGCTAATTGTGGCTGCAAAAACTCTTCAACACTTAGCCTATGAGCTTTTGACTTTAAATGTTCATTCTTTTAAATTTTGCCTAACATACAAATTTTCACAAGATCATCTTGAGTTACTGTTCTCTTGTATTTGTGGAATGAATAGATTTAATAATAATCATCTTGAGTTACTGTTCTCTTGTATTTGTGGAATAAATGGATTTAATAATAATCCCGATGCCCTCCATCTTAAGTCATCTTTAAAAAGAATTCTTTTGCGCATTTCTATTGTAGGCTCAAAGCATGCAAATTGTTTAACATTTGAGGATATTGCAAATGGCTCTATTTTTGCATTAAAGTGGAGTAAAAAATATGCAATTTATTCAAATCCTGAAACAGATTTTTTAAACTTTGATATTCATATTGTTACAATTCAAAATTATCTTGATAATACCTCTCTCTATAAGGAAGCAATACTAGGATATATATCTGGATTTATTGTAAGAAGATTATTATCAAAGATAACATGTTCTGTGTGTGCAAACTCACTTTTTTCCCAAAACAATTTTGTGGAACATTCTTATGGAACATCAGTTCTTTCATTGATTAACATAAAAAATAGGGGTGGGCTTATTGCTCCAAGAAATGATGTTATACAAACTATAATAGTATGCGAGAGTGTTTTCAAAATTTATGTCTGCGGTGTCAATTTTAAAAAACCAAAAATGAATGTGGAACGAAAGCTTAAACTGAAAATGATTTATGCAGTTAATAAAATTATTAGTGAAAAATATTTTTTTAAAGACCTAAATGAACACAATGCTGAGCATGAAGCTGTAACTGAAGACATGCATTCCACACTGATAAAAATGTTAGCAAATGACTTTTTTAAAATCAGACTGCAAAGATATGGCCAATTATATACAGAAAAAGTTAAAAAAAAATCAATGATTGGTCTACGTCAACAATCTAATAAATTAATTACATTCAAAGGTTTATAACATTAATATAAAATAAACAAAATAAAAGGATAATAAATTACTTAAAAATTCAGTTTATATATATATATATATATATATATATATATATATATATATATATATATATATATATCTGTGTGTGTGTGTGAAAATATTATAAATAAAAATATTAAATTAAATTTTAATCACTGTTACTTTTTTTGATTTGTTATTTATATTGAAAGACTCGTATTTCAAAGGAAAGATATTCTTTGTATACCTGAATACCTATGGAGCTTTTTTTGTATTGAAAACCTTACTAGATTATAACATAACATTGAACTAAATTTATTTAAATATTGACGGTAAATCAATTATAGAAAAAAGTAATAATGATTTTTATGATAACAAGAAGTTTTTAACCATAAATAAAATTCTAACATTTCTAGAAGGAACCTCTAAGTTGTGTCACACAGAGCTTAGTTAATAATCAAAACAGTTTTATAAAATGTTTCATTACAATTTTTACCTTGCAGTTAACCTTACATGCATAACATTAATACCTCCTAGCACTACTGCAGAGGGTATTTAATGACTAACAGGTGCATAAAATGTTAATAGATTATAGATTAAAATCCAACTAAATCTAAGATTTGAGTTAAATGTTAAATTTTAAAATCAAAAAAACATGAAATAAGTATGATTTTGAAATGTTTAACAAAAAAAAAGCATATTTTACTTAATTATTAAATTTTAAATCAAAATAACATCAAATTTTTCAGATATCTGTGTATCGATTTTTTATTGATTACTTTAAATTAAACAATCTTAAACTTCGTATTTGTTTTGTTTTGATAAATAGCGTAAAGATTTTGCCCCCCATAATGTCCGATTTTTGCTTTACTTTTTCTTATGCCGATTTACGGCAGTTAGACATCTAGTTATTTTTAATATATCATTTGTCTAAACCGAAATCATATAAAAAGGTTAAAAAGGTTAACATCTCCTACTCCTTTTTTTCAAATAAATTTAGCCTTGTATATTATTTGTGTAATATTTATTCCATTGTTTCTTTTTAGGTAAAACAGTTATCATTAACTGGCAGTAAAAATTCAGCTGATATAATTAAAAATGTTTTGCAAATTATAATAAATATTATAATTTTTTATAATATATAAAAAAATTTAATTTTAACATTTATGTTTGACAGTATGATATTTATCATCTTTTTTATATATGTAAACTGACACTATTTTTTTAATCTTAAAAAAAAATGGAAATAAAAATAACTTGTATTGAGAGTCCAGAGAGCTATCAATTTAAATCTTCCTGTCGATTATTATTTTGCAAGCTTTTTGTGGAATATTTAATTTCAAAGTTATTTGCAATCAAGATGATTTTTCAACTCTAAAGCTTGATTTTAGTGGAATAGAAAAATTTTTTTCATTTACATACTTTTCCACTTGAAAAATAATTTTCCACACACATCTAAACTCTGTGCAATCATTAGTAGCACGAATATTTTTGAATGTTCGAAATATTTTAGACAACGTTCTTTTGAAAACTTCACGTTCTGGAAACCTTTTATATTAGGGAGTTTTGTCACGTGACATTTTATCGCGGAAAAAAATCGTTAATATATTTTTAAAAAACTTCGTCCAAAAAACGCCTGAAATGATTTTATGTAGGTGTTGAAGAATAAAAACCCACCCATGAAAATAAATAGTATATACGTACATGTAGATGCTATTTTTTTTAGAAAAGGTTGTACTACAATAATTTGTTTGGGGACGACGTTTTGGTTTAGAATTGATAAAGTTATTTAGTTTTAAATCTTTCAGTTTTGTTAAAATACAAGTAAGTTAAAATAATTCTTTCGTCCCCACGTAAAAACAAATTCTGCAATTATTTATTTATTAAGTGAATAAGTTTTTTTTTTTTTTTTTTTGTAGTCTTATAGGGTGGGTTTTTTGTTTTCTAAGTAAAGATTATTATAATTCCCCCCGTCTTTAGATATTTTTGGTAAATTTGCCGTTTCTTCTTTTACTTGACTAAAGATTTTTGCACACGTTGAATTCAATATTTTATACAGCTGAGATTTTATTATAAATTTTTACTAAAGGTATTCTAAAGTGAGTTTGTTTTGTGTTGTTAATGTGGTTTTTGCTAACCATTTGGTAATTGTATCACAGCAGTTTATCAGTAAGTCTTATTTGTAACTATATATATATATATATATATATATATATATATATATATATATATATATATATATATATATATATATATATATATATATATATATATATATATATATATATATATATATATATATATATGTATATATATATATGTATATATATATATATATATATATATATATATATATATATATATATATATATATATATATATATATATATATAATAAGTAAAAGACTTAAAATAATATATTTATATGTTTATATATTTTTTCAAATTGATGACTGGAAAATCTTTATTTATTTAGGTAAAATGATAAATGAAAGTATTTATGATTGGTATTTGGTTTTAAAAGATACATCTTATGATGCAATATATTGTAGATATTGTGTGGATTTTAAAGTTGAACTGTTCTGCTGCAAGAAAGCTTTAGCCAAAAAGATAAATAGATTAGTTGACACCATCAGAAAATTAAAGTAACAACGAAAAAATAAAAAATTGCCATTGTTATTAGGTAAAGCCTTTTTTCCACCTGTGGCAAATTTTTTTGATAATACAGTGAATGCATCCGAAATTCTTAAAGAAACAATACTGATAAGCGAAAACAAAATGCCTAAAAAAGAAAATAAAATTTTAAAAAGGAAAATGGAATCTATGATAGATTTACAAATTTTTTATTTTACACATCTAAAAGATTTTGAAGATATGTCAAACAATCTAAAAGTACTTATTTCAAAAAACTCTCTAATAGAAGCTGAATTAAACTTTATTAAAAAGTGTTATTGTGAAAAAGAAGAAAAGCTTAATAATATCGAAAACAAATTAGAGCTATTAAAGTCAAAAAAAGAATCATTTAATATTAGAAATTTGAATAAAAAAATAAAATATTGTGATACTCAGCTGGAAATAAAAAAGAATAAAATAAATTCGTTAAAAAATGAAGAAAAAAAAAAATAATATTGCAATTAAAAAATAAAATAACTGATATTAATTCAATTCTTGAAAACTCAGACATAAACATTTCTGAATTAAAAAACGAAAAAATAAAGCTGCAAAAAAAAGTGAGTAATTTAAAAGTTATTTTGCAAAATAAAACCAACTATATTAATGACAACAATATGAAAGATGTTATAAGTTTAGAGAAGGAAGTTGTTTCGTTATATAGTAAGACAAACATTTTAATAGAGGAGAATCTAGAACTTCAAAAATTGGTTTCTTTGCTGGATGATGACGAAGTAATAACATTTGAAGATGGCAGATACAGTAATGACATTCGAGAAACAATAATGAAACTTCTTTCAATGAACGTGAGTACGAATAGTGTCAACGAAGTCATAAAAGTAGTTTTAAACAAACTAGCCAAAAAGAACATATCTAGACTGCCATCAGCCGCTGTAAAATGTAGGTTAATGCAGGAAGCTTCAATTTTAGGTCAATTTCAAGTTGCGGAAGCAATGCTTGAAAATAATTTGATAAATAAAAACTCTAATATAGGCAATTGTTTGCATGGTGATGGTACTCAGAAATACCATAAGCATTATCAAAACTTTCAAATTACTACAACTAGTGGGAAAACTTTATTTTTTGGTCTGTCAGAAGTGGTTGGCAAAGATGCAGCAACTGTTTTGCATAACTTTACTAATATAGTAGATGACATTTGTGACGTTGTTAGCAACTCAGCTACTGAAAAAGAAATTAATTATTAAGAAGAGAATTATCGAATCACTTGAAAGTATATTATTTTTAAACCCTTACCTACTTTGCTTGAAAGTTAGACTTTCATCTCTTTGTATCGATGCATCTTCTTTATTGTGTGCTAATGGAAAATTTTTTGAGGATACCAATCTTCTTCATCAAGATGTGTTTTACACCAAGCTGTTTGAATGCACTCAAAATGATGAGTTTGATTCTTTGACTGTTCAATCACTTGAAATTATTTTCCACTCAATTCTTGTTATTTTGGAAAGTCAGTGTGCTGATCAATTACCAGGTGGTAAATATTGGAATCCATCTAATTCTGTTTCTGAAGCTGCTTCTAATGTCCCTGTCACTAATAAAGCATCAGAAAGCGACTTTGCCATTTTGGATTTAATGGTTCGCACAAAACCCAATGCAAATGTTCAAACTATCCAGGCTTTGGCAATGTGGTCTCAGAACCAAACATTAGAATGGCTTAATAGTAAATCAGATGAAGAAATAAAACAATTGCTTGAATATTCAAGAACTAAAGTAACATTAATGAAAAGCAAATATGATGAAAGAAAAGAAGCTCTTAAAAAAGGCACCTTCTAGCAAAGCAAGAAGAAAAAAATCGAGAAGAAATTAAACTACAACATAAAAAGGTTGCAGCTTGTAATGATTTGATAAATTTAAATGTAAGGGCATGGATATCATTAGAGGAAGCAGAGAAAACAGTTTCTAATATAGAAGAGCCATTGAAATCAAAAGTACTCCTTGCTCAACTTAATTTTTATCGCATAATCTTATGTGTTGAATGTGACAAAAAACATTTTTGTAAAACAAAAGTAGAAGGAAGCAAAAGAATAAACTTGTCTTCAGAGGAATTATATTAAAATCTTCTTATTGTTATTCAAGCAAATTTAACACCAAACAAACAATCTTTAAGTAATAATATAAGTAATAATTTAAAGCCTCGTACAATACGTGATGCAGCTGTTGAAAACAAAAAAAAAGAATTAATGGTAAAAATTCAGGATGCAAGACTAAACAAACTAATAGAGCAACAAAAAAAGCACTCCTTATCAAAATTTATTAACAATCCATCTGATTTTGTAGGTTTTTCTATACAAAATCGTTTTAGAGAAGAAGATGCTCTTAAAGTATCTTGGGAACGTGCGCAAGTGGTTCAAATTGATCAATTAAACGGTAGAAGAACTACGTACCTTGTTAAGTATGATAACGAACCTGATGAAGTATGGTCATTTCCTTTATTGATAAGATAATCCGTATAAGTATTTCCATGTGTCTGTTAATCTATGTAATCTCAATTTCTTAATACAAGAGGGGGGTAATAAAAGTGGATGGGGGGTTTAGTCAAGATTTAATGAACCGGGGAAGGAGAGGGTCAGAATTTACACTGAAAGTTTTATTACTTATCAGTAACTAGTATGTATTTTTTGATTTTTAAAGCTGATTTTTCACTGATTTTTTTTTAGTTTTTAGATATAATTTTTTTGTTAAAACAAGTAAAAATTAATAAACGGGAGGGGGTCTTAATAAGCTTAGTGTGGGTGGCAAAGTTTCCCAAAAATAATAAACGCCCCCCCCCCTTGAGTTAAGGACTCGAAAGTACACAATCAAATAAAGCCAAACACAATGAAATAGAACAATTCAACGAGTTTTTCATTCATTGTTTTCAAAATTTTTAAAAAGTTAAAAACCCTAACCCCATTAAAAAATATAACATTTTTTATATTATGATAGGTGCTGAAAACAATAAATTAGTCGAATCAGTAGACTATAAGTGGTTAAATCTTTTTTTGAATCTATAACAATACTGAAATTATTAACAAGTCTTTGACTAATTTCTTTTTTTGTTTGTGTAAAAATAAGTTGTAGATTTATTTTTATTTTGTACGTATTTTGACGTTTTCGGCGTGTATTATTTGGGTCCACGTTGTTCAATTGATAATTTATTAAAGAAAAATAAAATTAATTTAAGTTAATATTTATCATCAAAGTTTTGTTACGCTCAACGTATTATAAATTAAAACATTTGAAAATTTATTTTGTGTCAAAAAGTTTTAAAACATATTCAAACATATTATACAGTTATTTGACTACTTCATGGTACGTCTGCGTTAACCCCCCAAAAAATTCTTCTTATGAATTGTTCAAATAATTTAGATTTACATTTTATTTTCTAATAAAATTTTATTATAAGTTAGTTTACGCAACTTTTTACGCAAAAAAAAAAAAGATAAAAAATTTTTTTTTTTCGGTGCCAAAAATTGAACGAGATACTTTAAGAAAATATTTCATAAAAAGTCTATGAATTGAAAATATTAAAACACGTATATCCTTGGAACTAAATAAGCTACAGAGGTGGTTGAAACCATTTTGAAAAGGAAATATATTAAGGAATATAATGCATTTAATATAAAAAATATTTACATTTGCCATAAATATTGCCTAAACTCCCTATTTATATTCAAGACATTTAAAATAATGAAACATATACCTTATCCAAGTTGTGAATATGAGACGTATTCAAAACAAACTCACACTACATATGAGCAAGAGTAAATATATTAAACACTCTACAAAGTCTTAATAATGTAACAAATAACTGTTCTTTTATTGATAACATAAATGAATTAGTAGAGGTTTTAACTTTTCTTGAACTATTCCAGTAGGAGAGTTTAGCTGCAAGTAGATATTTATTATAAATGGTTTAAGTAGACTGGTCACATGTTTTAACATTATTAATATTTGAAGCACCTAAAGCTAAGGAACCATAATGATGGCCCAAAGTACTATTAATTTCAACTTTAATTTGACTACTTCCAGTAAAATCATTTTCTGTATTTGGCTTGCATTAAGACGGAGTATTACTTTTTATTTGAAAATCAACATCTTCCGATATCTTTTTCTTTGGTATTACAACGACATCGCAAATGGTTGGGTTTTGCTTTTCCTTTTGTTAATAGAGTTAACCTGATATTGTGTAAGATTTGCTTTTAATGGATTGGGATGGTCTTTAGAGGACCTTTGCTTTCGAAAGAATGTAACTAGAAAATATATGGGCAATTCCACGGCGGAAAATGAAAAAGTAGTAAATTTTTATTCTCTTTTTCGTCAACTTTTAGCAAATAAATACTGCTGTGAACACAAAAGTTTATTTAAAATATACTTTCAGTTACCGTAAGTTAACAAAGGCATGATAAAAATTTGTTTTTTCTAAAATTTAGGTAAAAATCTTGAGTTTTTTTAATAATATATGCGAAAGAATATTAAATGTTTTGTTTTTACATTTAAAGTTTTAAATAACGATGCTTAGTTAAGGCACATTTTAAATTTAAATTTGTGTAACGTAAGTTAAAACTGTAAGCATTTACTAAAGTTTTGAATTACGTCATTAAGTAATTCTTATTTCGTCGCGTTGGTTCGGAGAATGTAAAAGAAAATTTTTTTAGTTTTGTTTTAAAGTTTATTGAAATTATTTATATTATTTCTTTTTTATTTGTATATGTCTTCTTATTTTAGTTGACATAAATACACATATTAAATAAAAATAAGAGTTATATAAATATTTGTATTTAGACATTAAAAAAGAAAAAAGATTTATTTGCTATTCTCCTAATATAAAAAAAATCAGTTAGAATCTTATTTATTTTTGTTTTAGTAAAAGAAATCGTTTGTAAATGTAATTATGGTCATCCATAAAGCGCGTTACCTTATCTTTGTTAATTCTTAAGCCCTTCCCTCCTGTCACAAACGATCACATATACCTGAACCCCCCTCCATCCTTAACTGTGATGGAAGTTTTTTCATCAAAAATATTTTAAAAGATTAAAATGTATATATTTTCAGCATTTTAAAAATTCAGCCTAATGAAAGTAAAGTAATACATGTAAACATAAGGAGCGTAAGTAAAAACTTCGAAAAACCAAAGATTTTCTTATTTAACCTTTAAGTTTGCAGTACAAGCCTGGTCGCCGCGCAAAGTCCGACATCGCTATACTCGAGCAAATCATTGAGTCCAACATCGAGCAACAAAATCAATATCATATATTAAACACCTGTCCTATGAAAATCGACTCCAGCAGCTTGGTCTATCAACACTTGAAGAATGCCGTAAAAGAGCAGACCTAATCGAGCAATTTAAAATCATGAGTCAACTCAAACTAGTCAGTTTTTTCGTCTCGCAAAAACTTTCAAACAGTAAAGCCAAGTATATTTTAAGAGAGGATGATTAAAAACTTGAACGCCAGCTTGTACGAAATTGTGAAAAACGAAATAACATTTTTTTTAAATAGAGTTGTTGTCCGATGAAATACGCTTTCAAAAGCATCAGTGAACGCTCAATCAATCAGTGGTTTTAAAAACAGTATAACAAAGAAAATTTTAGAAACACAATTGCTAATTTGTCTGTAGCTTCTATGTATTTTTTTCGTCAGCATAGAGGGGCCTGGTGTCGCACCTCTTCATCAAACTATAAACAAATTTATTGTGTTTGGTTTTTTTTTTGATAACAGAATAATAATAATTAAGTAAAAAGAAAAAACTATAACTTATTATATGGTGCATTCCATAGAAACTTTAAAAAATCGTGATTTAAAAAATCTTTCTTTGACTGTTTATGCCTATGGATTATTATAATATGTACTTTAGATGTTTTAAAATTAATATAAATATATATTCAAAAGTTAGCTATGAGACACCTTTACGCTGCCAACATTATTGCCAATGTTATTGACGTTAAAACATTGTTATTGACGTAACGCAACTTTAAATAACAATTAATTACATTGTCACAGAATTTTTATTTTTTTATAATTTGAAAACTGTACTTTCAAACATAAGATTTACTTTTGAAAAATTAAATTACCATGCCGTGAGGTTTATTTTTTAATTGTTTAATAATGAAGTCGTTACATATAAAGTATAAAAAAAGTAATTTTGTTTTTATCATATAGTAAGTGACCAAAATAAAAGTCTGCGAAATGGAGGAAACAGAATCTAGAGGAAAATAAAACTCTAATGCAGGTTATTAAAAACTTATAGACAAAGATTAAAAATTTCGAAAATAAGAAATACAAAAAATAGCGAAAGGCAAAAGAAATATAAAGAGAAGAAAAGAACTGCTACGCGATCAACAAATAAGACAAGTCCTTTTTCTTGTTCTCATGTCAAAGTTAAGTTAATGAAAAAAGTAAAAAATGCCTTAGTTGGATCTCCAGAACAAAATGCTACCATTTTGAAAACATTATTAGAAAATCAACTGTTTCAGTTAGATCGCAGCAACTGTAAAAGTGTTTCAGTATAAAATCAGTGTATCACTATAAAATTAGCGCAAAGTTTTTATCTAAGCGATGATATAACTACAACACCACCAAACATATCAGACTATGTTGAAGCTTGTGAAAGCAAAATGAAAAAATTAGTTTTGAACATTTTATCTACCCTATAAAGGAAGTTTATGGAATATTTAAAAAACAGAATTCAAGTACTTTTATTGGATTAACAAACTTTTTTTACTTAAGACAATGTAATGTTTTGTCAATCACCAAAGTACCACATAAAGTTTGTGTTTGCGCTATTCATGAAAATATGCGTTTTAAATTAGTAACTTTAAAAAAGTTACATCCCATATTTGATTATTTGTTGACAGGCAATGACGCGCACTTAAACTTCACATGTGAGAATCCGCTTATTGAGTGTTTCATGAAGCTGTCGTAGGAGTTGATTTTGCAGAAACTTTTAAATGTATCACTTAAAACAAACCACAAAGTGCTTATTACGGCTAGACTTCAGTTTCAATATTAACCTCAGTTTTATAGCATCGGTGTTATTTGCAGTCACTTGCAATTACATTGGACCATCAAAAACATTCAAAAGAAACCGTGATTATTTTTTTGATGTCATTATGGAGAAGCTGCCAGAAACAGTCCAATAAGTTACATTTTGGAGTCATAATGCAACATCTCAGTTCAAAAATAAGTAAATAAACAAGTCTTTAAACATGTTAAAAAAACGACACAAGATGACAATTAAATGGACTTTTTTTGCACCCATGCACGGCAAATCCGTTGTTGACGGAATTGGAGGATTTATTAAAAGATTTGTAACATCCAGAATTTTGGCTCAAAATATCAAAGTAACAACAACATCCCAATTTGCAAAGGCAGTAGAAAATATGTATTTCAAGGTTTAAGCGCCTTTTCATTTTGGCGCCCACAGGATACGCCCCAAGGTTTACTGGAATTATATAATATATTTAATATACCAATTTTATCAAGAATAAATGTTATTAAAAAATAAAATAAAATTTGACTAAGCTAGTATGTTTTAAATCAACTATAATTCTCTGAGTTAGAGCGTTACGTCAGTAACGTTATGTCAGTAATTAATGAACTTCAGTATAATATCTTCTGCAAAGGGAATTAATACATCTATATAGCTTATATGTACATAAAATCATCTACATAAATGAGTCTTTAATTGAAAGTAATTTTTAAGTATTTTTTCTTTTAACATTCAGAAAAACTTGAAGTCAAATGTTAATATTAAGAAAAAATAGCAGATCGCAGCGTTAGGTCAGTAACGAACATATATTTTTCTACTTGAAGATAAATACGAATAGTCTGAAAATTTTATATGTACACTAATATTATCCATATATATAAATTTTGACTTTTATTACGATATATAATTGGAAAGTATTTAAATTAGGTATGAAAATTGCAAACGTTACATCAGTAACTATGGAATGCATATTTAAAGACACAATATAAATAACAAAACATGCACTTTAATAAAATTCTTGACTTGCTATGCCTTTAAAAACCCGTCTTCCCATTCTACAATACCCAGGGCCTTCGAGAGCGCCAACAGCGCCCGGGTCAGATATGGTGAGTGGCGCCCTTGTTTCAACCAAGAAAATACAAAATTTAAAGTTTTGTGAGCGAAGGAAATATTTAATTCTGATACAACACGTTGTATTTCTGCTTTACTATCAACTTTCTGGATTGAGAAACGGTTCATTATTTAAAACTGACATGTGAATCAAAACATTAGTTTTAAAACTAATAAACAAAAATTCAATCAACAAAAACTTCAAGAAAGTCAATTAAGGCGCTAAAATGAAGTTTTTGAGTTTTTCTGGCGGTCCAAATATCAAATGCATTGTTGTAGCTCACCTTTTCAGCAAAATCTTCTTCAATCAAAATAACCAAGTATCAGCGACGTAATCTTAACCCATGGTTAAACAGAGAAAGGTTTTTACAATTTTTAGTTTACTAGACGATTGTTCTCCCACAGCAACTGACTCAGGAATGGTGTTGAAAATCCGGAGCATGATGCAAATTTATGCCTAAAGGTATTCAAGCTTCTTTTCAAAGATTAGATTGAGTAGCTGCATTGGATTTCCTTGCTTAGAAATTGATTTGAGGGCATTGTAAAAACGGCGAACTTCTTCAATGTGATTCACTTTGTTCTTCTCGGATGAAAACTTATTTTAAACATTTATTTTAAACATTTTATTTTTTTTTTTTTTTTTTTTTTTTTTGTAGTTGTTTTAGGTGCTCCCAGAAGTCCTTACGGTCTTATCACGGAGCAACGCGGGAGAGCATTTAACAAGAAGTTTACGCCTTCTTCCGTACCAATGTCGCTTATATGGCTAGAGCTGGCATTGAACCTCGGACCTCTGGGTTCTGAGCCAGAACTCTAAACACTGCGCCACGGCTGCTCATAAATTATTTTAAACTTTTTATAAAAGATTATAATTATTTAACCAGACGAATGGAAACATCCAATCATTCTGCTTGTCTCAAATCTTGAACCAAATCACTGGATCAGACTATCAACATTAAAAACGTTCACTTTGAATTCCATTGTTTGGCAATCCATTGAAAATGGATTGTGTTTGATGCCTCATCGTGAAAGTGCTTTAGTTTGCCCTTTCTTTTAGTATTGATTTCAGTTAAGAATCCTAGCAGTCCAGCAAAAGTTACAGCCTCCTGAAAAATTTGCAACCAAGAGCCCCTAATCTGTCTAAGAATTTCAGCAGCTGTTCAATCAAACGTAGCTAATCAGGTACCCGGTTCGGACTCGGGGACCCGGCAAATCTGCTGTTTTACCGGATACCCGCTATCGGCTATTTGTTACAGTACCCGGCACCGGGTATCTTCTTTTTTATCTTAAATTAATTTTTTTTTAGTTTCTACCAATAAACTTCAACCAATAAACTTCTTGATATAATTCTAAGAGCGTTATGTAGTCGATATTACATGGTTAAGAAACACAAGAGTGTGGTGGCCCTAAAAGCCATTCATGATCTTGCATGAGTCTTTTACTTTTTATTTGAATTGAGTCTTTTCCCACTTTTTACTTTTTTCTGAAAAAAATCCACAAATATATTTATATTTACTTTTTATTTTATTTTTATTGAAAAGTGTTTTAGTATTAGTCTTTTAAAATTTAAAGTTTATAATGTTTTGTATCATATCATTAATACATTAGAAAAATAAGCAACATAGTTTTTCTGATATTTATTCATAATGTTTTCATCATAATGTTTTCTAGAAAAAATGTTAATATCTATTTTAGCATCATAATGTTTTTAAGCGTCATAACTGTAATTACTTAATATAACTGAAAATATTTGAGACCAAACGTCATTAAATCGATACCAAAAATGATTCCAAATTGCATCAGTAATATATCTTCAAGCAAAGAAATGATTGATGAATAATCTGAAAATGATGATGAATGAAATGACATGATGAATGAAATGACATAATGAAATGACATGATGAATGAAATGAAATGATCAAAAATGATCCCAAATCGCATCAGTAATATATCTTCAAGCATAGAAGCTTTTGATTTTGATCAGTAATATATCTTCAAGCAAAGGAGCACCATTTATAATAATGCTCTAAATTCTTGTGGGTTCAAAGATAAGATCAATTTCATTCCAAACATCCAAAATTATAATACAAAATCTTGAAAAAGAAACATCTGGTTTAACCCACCTTATTCGGTCAACGTCATAACAAACAAAAACATTTTTGAGTACAATTGATAAATGTTTCCCTAAAGAAACTTCACCAACTTTTTAACTCAAACAACTTAAAGGTTATTTATAGCTGCCTTCCAAACATCAAGAGTATTATTACTTCTCATAATAAAAGTATATTATTTAATTCTCATGAAAATGCCAATTAATTACGCAATTGTCGACCAACCACCTTATGCCCACTCAATGAAAAATGCCTTACAAAAAATCTTATTTATATTTGCAACGTAAAAACTCACCAAGAAGAAAAAGGATATTATTACATTGGCCTTACCAAGAAAATTCTAAGACAGGTGTAAACATAGAAACTCTTTTGTTTATAAAAGTAAGGCAAACTCCACTGAACTTTTCAAATTTGTGTGGGAATGCAAAATTAAAGCTTTAGAACCTGTACTAAAATGGTATATTTTTGATCAAGCGGAGCCATTCAAACCTGGTGGTAAATTTTGCTCGCCATGAAAATAAATTTCTTATAAAGAACCTTAGTGTTATCAAAACAGACACTCCAAAGCATTTTTTGTATATAATTTTTGTCATTACTTTTTTGTTGTTGTTACAAGTATATATATACATATATATATATATATATATATATATATATATATATATATATATATATATATATATATATATATATATATATATATATATATACAACCCTCGGAATTAGGAAAAATGAGGTCGGCAATAATTTGCCGACCTCAATCTTTTTGAGGTTAGGTCGGCATTGCCGAATGCCGACCCTAATTCCGAGGGTTGTATATATATATATATATATATATATATATATATATATATATATATATATATATATATATATATATATATATATATATATATATATATATATATATAAGTTTTAATTACCACCCCCAAGATGTGATACTGACCTGTAAAATAGAGTAGGTCCTTCTCAAGTTTTGCTCCAATGATAATACATGCCCCATTCTTTCATCCAGAGATTTGAGGCAGTTGTATCAAATGACAATCCAACAGTTTTTCTACCAAGTACAATTCTTTGAAGGCACTTACAACAGTGTTGCTTGAAATTTATTACTTTTACAACAGTCAACAGCTGTTTTTCACTCAAACTAGAGACTATGACAGGAAGTTGCTCAACATAAGTTTTAAATGTCATTCTTGCATCAGCTTGCAATCCCAATTAACAACTATAGGAGCATCTTCTTTAAAATCAGCTTTCAGTTTTTTAACAATCTAGATGCAGTGATTTATGCACTCACTACAAGTGAACGAACTAATAATCTTTTGTCCAAGGGATCTCAATGTCTCTGTCAACTCAATGTCTCTGTCAACTCAATGTCTCTGTCAACTCAAGCACTGCATTTATGTCAGAAACTTTAGACATATCTAAAGCCATTAAAAGTGCAGCAATGGGAATATTTCTTGTGGCGCTTTTTGCTCATTGGTTTTGGAATTATATCTCCAGGCAAAACAACAGAATTCTCCTTACGTAATTCTTTGTTACTAGTACTGCTGTCAGACGTTTCCAACTGGACTAAGTCAGCAAATGTAATGCTTCTTCAGCTTTTTGAGTGTGCCAAGATTCAGTGCGCCAATTCAAGTGTTTCCGAGCTTTTTCTTTGCTCAATTAGTGCTTCTTTAGCAGCTAGGATCTTGCCATTAATTCCATTACTCCTATTCTACCAGTTTCTCTGTGCAAGAAGAAAATCCTTGTCTTCATTACTTGTAATTACAATTACAGCATTTACACTAGCTATATCAAACAGATTTTTTACAAGTACCCAGTAACTCTTGATTACGCGCTGCTTAGTGTAGTTTCAAAGATTTAAGTCATTCAGGATGGTTTTGATGCCATTTTGATTGTACAAATCGATTTTATTTTTGAAATAGTGCATTATTACTAGTTGCTGCCAAAAGATATCTACCTTGCTGTGCTTTTATATAATAATAGGTTACCATTTCTAAGTGAAGGATCCAGGATTTTTTTGGTGGAAGGGGAGGAGGGATTTTTGGGTGGAAAGGGAGGAAGGATCCAGGATTTTTAGGTGGAGAGGGAGGGGGTAAATAGTGAAAATGTATCAACAGAGATAGTGTGGGAGGGGGATTATGAGCTTTTTTTCCTCAATATAGCTAAATACATTTTTACCCTTAACTTTTCAGAAAAATACTTACAGCATTTTTTTATTTATTTATAAAGACTAAGTAATAAAGATCGAGATCACTTTTTTTATCACTTATCACTTTTCCACTTAGATCATTAGTTTTATTAAGATTTAAAAATTATTTTCTGTTTGTGGACAATTTTAACACTCGCAAATGAGAAAATTTATTTGATTCGCTGAAAAATACTTTTTAACTGATTTAATTATTTTGTTATAATTTTTTTCAAATGTAACTTGCTTTCCTGAACTTTTTAAATGGTGTTCTATATCTTTGTTTCCAGCATAAACTCAGTAAACTAATAACATGTTTAAGCATTTTCTGCTTTTACAAAACCATCATTTCAAGACTTCCATTGCCATCATCCCCCTTCTGGATCATTATGCAATCCCTGGTCTACCACGAAGCATATCACTTTTGATAATAGAAACCAAATATTCAACAGATTCTTTGAATGTAGCATTGTATTGTGTTTTTAAACTCATATCTGATTTCTTAAACCGTAAAAAAGAATTAATAAACAGACTTTTTGTGGTATTGGTTATTTAAATGTTTTATTTGTCCATTATTTCCTGTCAATTAACTTTTTTGCTTAAGTTTTTTTTCAAATATTAGTTTTTTGAGTTTTGTAAGTAATATTTTTTGTTGTTCTGGTTTAGTAGCGTTACAATTTTCACTCAATTTTATTCACAAATAAAACACAAATGACACAGAGTTTCAAAAAGACACTATTGGACCGAATATGTGTTGGAAACCTGAATATTTGAAAGAATTCTTTTTGCGTCTTAATGCTTATCTGTCAGTTTTTTTTAATCCACCTCATTGGCTTTTTTTTAAAAAACTCAATATTTCTGTCACCCAAAAAAATGCAAGCACTAATGATGGATGACAATCTTTAAATGCCTTAGTACTGGATTCTTCAAACATGGCTTGAATAGGTACATGTAAGAGATTGTGGGAGGTTGTCGGCTGGTTCAATCAGCTTTGTAATGCTGCAATCAGATATAAAGATCTACATATAATACAGAATTATAGATGTACAAAGTGAATCATTGAAGCTCTAGAAGAAGTGAATCATTGAAGCTCTAGAAGGTTTTTTTTGGTAAAAATTGTAATCAAAAATCTAGATTTCTATAGCGGTTATTTTTTGCTTATTGATCTAGGAGGACATTACCCTATAAAATTTTTTTTTTTAAATTTTTTAGTTAATAATCACATAAAATGAGAAAAAATTTATTTAACGTATATTATTAGCATATAATAATAATATAACATGTACTATTAACATATATAATACTATATGTTACAATATACCTCATGTGTATTACAACATGTAATTTTGGAGGACATTATCTACTACAATATTTTTTTAGTTCTTTAGTTAATAATCACATAAAATGAGAAAAAAAAGTACTTAACGTATATTATTAGCATATAATAATAAAATAATATAAACTATTAACATAAATAATCTTTAAAATAATATAATATACCTCATGTGTATTACAACATGAAGTATTAACGTATCTTTTTTTTATTTATGGAATGAAATGATTAAAAAATTAATGAAATATTAAGCAGTTGTTGTATGTAAGATTTTTAGATAAGGAACACTGGTTAATATAATAAATTAATTCTGCAAAAGTCTTAGTCGCATAGTATACATTTAAAAATTAAAGTTATCAAAATAGTAACATTATATATTTGTTACTAATCTTTTGGGCTTCAGTAAAAGATTAACGTTACCAATACCATAGTTATTTTATATTTAGTAAATAGTTTAAAAATATAGTTGATTATGTAAGTTTTTATTTAAATATAATTTCTACAACCAGATATGTTGTAGAATTAACAATTTCTGGTGTAGAAGTATTAACGCATCTTTATTTTATTTATGAAATGAAATGATTAAAAAATTAATGAAATGATAAGCACTTGTTATATGTAAGATTTTTAGATAAGGAACACATGTTAATATAATTATTGCAAATCTTTTTGGGTTTTGAATGCATGGTAAGAGCCTGGCTGTTATTTAATAAATATTAGTTGTTGTTAACTAACAAATTTATAAACTTCATTAGTCACTTAAACTTCATTCATCACTTCATTCAGTACGACATAAAATATTAAGAAAACTTGGCTTTCAGCCTTGTTGGAAGTGAATTAGTATATAAACAATTTAATTTTTTTTAATAGTTTAAATTAATTCTGCAAAAGCCTCAGTCGCATAGTATAAATTTAAAAATATAGTTATCAAAATAGTAACATTATATTTGTTACTGAATCTTTTAGGCTTCAGTAAAAAATTAACATTACCATTACCATAGTTATATTATATTTAGTAAATAGTTTAAAAATATTGTTTTGTAAATATTTTGTTGGCCACGTCATTTAACTCAGTTTATAATGCCATACTTAATGCTATCTAAAATATGAACTTTAACATTAAAGATAGTGCCTTTACACCCAACAGGCTTTGTTTTTTATCTTTATGTTTTATCTATATCTTTTTGTCTTTAATCTTTTTTTCACTTTAAACATGTGAAAGTTTTTGTTTGCTAGGTAAATACTTTGATATATAATTTAGAAACTTCAAATTTACCAGAAAGTGCTTACAGATTTTCCGTCAATAAAGGTAATTGTAATGTTTACTTTATTTAAAAAACTCAACATTTACTGAAATTTCCAAAATGATTGTTTACAATTGAGTTTCAGTGTGCTTTGTTTACTTAAAAAGTACTATAAAAATGGTGACAGATTTTATTTCAGTGATTATTTATTTTTAGTATGATTTATTTAATATAAATTTATATTATAGTATAAATATTTTTAGTATAATTTATTATTTTTGAATTAAACTTAGTAACTTCTATAAAATTTAAAATCCTAAAAATTCAACTTTTTTCATTATGAATCTATATTTATGTTAGCTTAGTTTCATTTTTTTTATTCATTATAAGTACATTTTTACATGTTGGCTTCGTCATTATATTATACATTGTTGCTATTGCTGCAAACTAAACGTTGTTGTTTTACTATCGTTGTGGAAGAATACTATCATTGGTTGCTTTAAAACTATTTAAGTAACAAAAACTTGTTTTTCTTATAAACTAAAAATATTAATTTGTTAGTTATATATTAAAATTTTATAAAGTTTGTTATAATCATATATCAAGTGTTACATTATTTTGATTTTTCTTATAAAGATAGTATAACTATATTTTTTGATCTTCTTCTTTAAAACATAAAATTTGAAGAAAGACGAACAGGTCATTCCAGCTCAAATCAATTTATGCTTGGCACCATGCTACCTCAGATTTCGACTGAAATAATGAAAAAAAAACTTTTAGTGTCTAATTCTTATGGTTTCAGAGATATGGATACTGAGTCCCAATCTCTGTTTTGATAATTTTTTACCCTGCCATTTATTTTTTAAGCTGATTGCATAACCCAATTAGCTTTAACTTGTAAAATACTTGCTCAATAGTGCTGAAAATTTGTAACTTTTTTAGGGAGAGTAACTTAAAAATGATGGCTAAAACACTAACAATTAATGCTTCTATATAAAAATTCAATTTCAAAATGGTGTAACAATTTTTATAAGTTTTCTGATGCTCCGTACAAAAAAAAGTCTTGAGATGCCTAAAAGGTATGATTTTGAAAATTTTTCTTTTGTTTCTATATATAACAAATTCCTTGTTACAAAAAAACTGCAAGGGTTTTTCGATGCAAATAAATCAGATTCAAAAAAGAAAACTATGCAGTTTTTTTGTATTATGTTGTTACATATAGAACATTAGGAAAAAATTTCAGAATCATATCTTTAGGCATCTCAAGATTACACTGTTTAAATTTGATTTTTTATTTAGAAGCAAAAATTTTTTAGTGTTTTAGCGATCAAAAAGGAGATTGGGACTAAGTATCGATATCTCTGAAACCTTAAGGGGTCAGACATTAAATTTTAGTGAAGTTTTCTTTTGTAAATTTAAGCTTGTAATCCAAAAATCATCAAAATCCAAGATGTCATGGTACTGAAAATATTTTTTTGGATTGATTAGACACGAATTGACCTAAATCTCCTTGGTAGTACCTTGCTCAGTTTTTTTATCTGTGCAGAGACCATTGTTAGAGTTTTTTGAGTTTGTGCTTAAGAGCTATAGCTTAAAAGAGGGTTGTATCAACATTAAAAGTAAGATTTAAAAATGAATTAAGTATTTTATATATAGTAGCGGCCACCTTGTTGACCTTGCGTTGATGATGAATATTGGTTGGAGTTGAGGTTAGGCATTTGGTAAGCCATTGAGTTGGTGAATACAAAAAAAAGTAAAAAGTATGTTATAATTCATATATGTAGTAATATCACAATTTTGTTCATGTGAATTAGGGTGGTGCTAAAAACAACTTATTTTAAAAATGTCAGCTGACAACCCCTAAATGTGTTTTATATAATAAAATAATACTGGATTTAAAAAAATTTTGAATAAAAAATATTTTTACGGGTGCCACAAGGCCCTTATACATCAAACAGGTTCCTAATATTATAAAAAAAAAAGTTTTTCAAAAGTATGTCATGTTGGGTCTCAAATGATGCAAAAATATATGAAAATTTCAAAAATATGAATCATTTTATAAATATATTATTATTTTAGATTTTAGTAAATAGAAAATGACATTTTTAAATTTATAACAAAAAGAGGGAATTTAACAACATTTTTTTTAATTATAAATTTTATATCTCTGTTTTTTATAAAACAATGATTATTTTTGAAATTTTTACATAATTTTGCTTCATTTGAGCCCCAACATGATATACTTTAAAAAACTTTTTTTTTTATTATATTAGGAACCTGTTTGATGTATAAGGGCCTTGTGGCACCCGTAAAAATATTTTTTATTCAAAAATTTTTTAAATCCAGTATTATTTTATTATATAAAACACATTTAGGGGTTGTCAGCTGACATTTTTAAAATAAGTTGTTTTTAGCACCACCCTAATGTGAATAACCATTCAAAGGTTTTTTAATTTTTTGTATTAAATTAAATTGATAAAATAAGCTTATATAAATTTATGAATAGTTGTTACCAACTTATAAATAATTAAAAAAATCTTAAATCATCTTATAATATTTGGTGTTAAATAAACATATAATATTCACCAAATAACCCATCTTAAACTTTGATTAATGATTTTTTAATAAGGTATTAAGTTTTGAATAGCTAATTAAAGCAATATTGAATATTTTGAATTTTGCATATACACTAAAGTGGTTTTCTTGGATCCCATTATAACCATTGAACAACATTTTTACAGACTGTTATTTTCCACTACATTAGGACTGCAGTTACAAAAATGTAATGTTGAAAAACAGACAATGTATGTTTTAATAAAACAAAGACATAAGTTCATGGTTTAAAGACCTGATAGTTTTCAGAAGACATAAAATAGTTTTTGTTTTTTAAAACAAAGCAGCTATAACTACACAAATTTATTTCATCTGTTTTCAGCTAAACAATATCTATTACAACAAAAAATGTTTTGGCTTTTTAATTAGAAAAAAGTTATAAAAAGAACTAAAATGATTATTATTTGTTTTAATATCAATGTGCATTGAAATTAATTTTAAAGAAAAACTGTTTTTATAAAAAAAGTTATATATAAAAGTTATATATAAAAGTCTATATAAAAAAAGTTCTTATATTTTATTGTTTTTTTAAAAAAGTATATATATATAATTTTTTAACATCTTCGCTTCCAACGAGGCTGCTAGCAACTACTATTAGAGTTAGATGTTACTAAAAGAGAAAAGATAAAGTTTATAGAGCAAGATCACGATTGACAGACAACTTAAAAGCTTGCAAGTTATATTAATAAGGAAAGCAAGTTAAAGGAAGCAAATTCCAAAGAACTGATGTTCAAGGAAAAAAAACTAGACAAATAAGAGTTTTTCGAACACTTAGGAACAATCTACATAAAGGATGAGACTTGGCTCTTTACGCAGTGCCCATTATAGTATTTGTAGAAAAGAGAAAGAGAAGCAATATAACAACGATGTGATTGTGGTTGGAGGTTGGTTGTTAAAGTAGTCCAACTATGTTAACAATGTGTTTTTGCACCTTGTCCAACAGAGAAAGGACATCTTTGGATGATCCGCCCCAGATATGGCAATAGTATTCCAAAAAAGGATGGATTTGAGATTTATAGAGATAAATAATAGAATCTGTAGTAAGAAAGTGTGGAGCACAATAAATTGAAGCAACCTTACAGCAGTTTTTTTTTTTTAAACATCTTCGCTTCCAACAAGGCTGCAAGCAGCCACTAATTAAAGTTGGAAGTTACTGAAAGAAAGAAGATAAAGATTGTAGAGCAAGATAACGATTGACGGATGACTTAAAGGATTGCAAATTATATAAATCAGGAAAGCAAGATGAATAAGTGAATTCCGAAGAATTGATGTTCGAAAAAGAAAACTAGACGAATAAGAGTTTTTGGAGCACGCAGGAACAGTCACATAAAAAGGATGAGACTTAATTGAATGACGAAGAGTAACACGAGAATGAATTATAGTAGATGGCACAAGGAGATGCTAGCTCCTTAGAGCAGTGCCCATTATAGTATTTGTAGAAAAGTGAAAGAGAAGCAACATTACGACGATGTGATAATGGTTGGAGGTAGGCTGCAACAGCAGGTCCAACTATGTTTACAATGCGTTTTTGCACCTTGTCTAAAAGAGAAAGGGCATCATTAGAAGAACCGCCCCAGATATGGCAACAGTATTCCATACAAGGCCGGATTTGAGATTTATAGAGATAGAGAATAGAATCCGAAGTAAGAAAGTGACGAGCTCGATAAACAGATGCAACCTTAGTAGATGCTAATTTTGCAACTGATTTGATATATGGTTTCCAAGAAAGTTTGGAAGTAAGAGTTAATCCTAGAAGATGAAGAGTAGATGACTCATCGAGTACATCACCATTCATAAAAATAGGAAGATCTAAGTTATTACGATAACGATTGGCTGAAAAAAATTGAGTTTTATATGAATTAAAGTTCACCAGCCACTGTGAGCCCCATGCTGTAGCAGAAGTGAGATCCTTTTCAAGCTCAAATGCCCCTCCAAGCAATCAGAGATTGTTGGCTTCTTATCACGACAAGAACAAATGGTAGTATCATCAGCAAACAATGCTACCCTTGGTGTGAGAATATCTGGAAGATTGTTAATGTAAATTAAAAAGAGTATAGGGCCAAGGATAGTACCTTGAGGAACCCCTGAATTTACAGAATAAGAAGAAGAGTTCTGTCCATCGAGGACAACTTTTATACTACGATTGGAAAGGAAGGATTCAATAATCTTAAAGATGTTGCTAGATACACCATAAGAAGAAAGCTAATGGAGAAGACCAGCATGTCAAACTCTATCAAAAGCTTTTGAAATGTCAAGAGTGATGGCCTTAACCTCTCCACCTTTATCTAATGCAGGAAAAAACCTATCAGTTATTACTGTTAGCAAATCAGCTGTAGAATGAGAAGATCAAAATCCATATTGATGGTCAGAAAGTAAGTTATTAGATTCAAGATGGGAAATTAAGTGGTTGTTAATTAAAGATTCAAAAACCTTGCTTATGATAGGAAGAAGACTTATGGGACAGTAGTTAGACGAATCAGATCGTTCTCCAGATTTTTGAAGATAGGAATAACAGATGCTGCTTTCCAGCAGGCTGGAAAACAAGACTCAGATAAGCACTTGTTGAATAGTTTTGAGAGTATAGACGACAGCTCTGGAGAACACTTCTGCAAGACAATAACAGGTATGTTGTCCAGGCCACACGCTGTAGAAGAGTCTAGGCAGGAAATCACTTTAGATACAGAAGCTGGAGTGATATGAATGTCAAGCAATGGATCAACCTGTTTGTTGGCAATATCAGATAGAACGCAACTAGTGGAATCAAGAAATGATAATGATGAAAAGTTTTTAGCAAACAAATTAGCTTTGTCTTTGGGTGAGGTGACAAAGTCTGAACTATACAAGAGAGGTGGAATTAAAGATTTGCCCTTATTATTGATATTATTAAAGATTCTCCAGAAGTCACGGAAGCCTAATTTTTGAGATGAAATACGAGATTTCATGACCTCAGCATAGCAGGTTTTGGCATTAGACAAAACCTTTTTACAATTGTTTCTAGCAGTATTAAACAGACATCTGTTTTCTGGAGAATTGTTTTCCTGATAAATATGGAAGTAACGGTTTCGATTAGCAATTGCAGCAGCACAGTGCGAGGAAAACCATGGAGGAGAGCAAGGCTTGACCTGGAATCGCCGAGAGGTAACAAAAGATTCGATGCCAGCCTGAATCCACAAAGTTATGTAAGAAGCAGATTTGTCGACAGGAAGAAAAAAGATTTCTACCCACGGGCCATCACGAAGAAAATTACGGAAAGAATCCCAATCAGCTTTACTGTAGTTGGAATAGGTTCGATAATAGGGGGATTCAGGTGATAAAGAAGAATGAGATATTAGTTTTAGAGAGATCAAACTGTGATCAGAAGCACCTAAGGGTGAATGTGGAGAAACTGAGCACTGACTAGGATCAGAAACAAGACATAAGTCAAGTAGAGAAGGTAAATGATTCGTGATGTCAGGAAAGCGAGTTGGAAAATTGACTAATTGAGCTAGGGATTGAGGAAGGCAAAAGTTGTGGGCTTTAATGTCTGCAGAATCACTGGCACTAGAGCCAAGCCATTCAGAGTGGTGAGCCATAAAGTCACCAACAACAACTATATCAGCTGATGGATAAAGAGAGAGGACTTGGTCAATATGATCAGAAATAACATCAAAAAGAGTGCAGTCTTTAGATGAAGGAGAGCGATATAGAACAAAGAGAAAGGCAATAGAGTGAGGTGGTGCTAAACAAAAGCACATGAAAGAATAGTCTGTGGATTCAAACCTAGTTTCACGACAAATGGGTGAATTCTTACGAATGTAAATGCCCAGGCCAAGCATGTGACTAATGGAGTCTTTACGAAATAAAGGAAGATAACCTACAACACTAAGATCACAAGATGAGACTGCTGAACTCAAATTAGTCTCACAAAGAGCAAGTACAGTGCTGGCGAACTTTGCAAGAGATAAGACTCAACAGAAGTAAAGTTACTTTGAAGACCACAAATATTAGTAAATGATAGGGTAAGAAAACTTGGTGATGATGATGGTTTTTTGTGTTTTATAGTTTTTAAATTTGAGTTTATTCATTTTTAAATTAGATTGAAGAACTTGACTCAAAGTTTATATAAACCATATATCAAATCCATTGCAAAATTAGCAGTTGCTAATTTTGCAATGGATTTGATATATGTTTTAAGAAAGATCTGAAGTAAGAGTTATTCCTAACAGATGAAAGGTAAATGATTTATAGATTACATTACCACTCATAAATATAGAAAGATCTAAATTATTATATATTTATATAGTGGCTAAGATATTCCCCTTCCCCTTTTACATAAAGGTATTATTTGTTTCACATTCTAATCTTTTGCCTTTTACTCAAGATCAAAAGATTAGGGATCTATCTTAACAACTTTACAATCAGCTCTTAGTATCATCACTTCCATGTCTACCTAACTGGGCGGCTCTGTAAGTCACCTGTATGCAATCACTGTGTTGCAGAAACAATATTTATTAATTTTTTTGTGATTGGTGAGCTATGACTGCCTCTAATTTACACCACAACATCAAAACATACATAAGGCTCACTTGCTGGATGTGGTTATGACACTTAAAACATTACAACCACACTGAACACAAATGTACATATTTATTCAGTTGCTCTATAATCCACATCGGATCAGCGCTTGTATATTATGTGCTGAAATCTAAAATCTCATTTGGCAAAATGAAGTGACCTAAGAGTGAAGTAATGTGACTTAATGTAATCTAATGTAATGGTAACTAATGTGTTCAACAGAAAGTCCATTTTATAGGCAAACATCTTTAAGAGTCTTTTGTACTAAGAAATTTCTTAAAGTTTTTTGTTTCTACTCACTTCTTATCTGTTAATATGGTTAATTCTTTTGCCTTCTGTTAATATGTTAATTCTGTTGCCTTTTATTACTATGGTTAACTCTTTTGGTATTATGGTTATTTCTATTGCCTTCTGTTACTATATTTAATTCTATTGTCTTCTGAAGAATTTCAGTGACTTTTCAAGTGGCTTTTGATGGTTGCTATAGTTTACCTACTCAAAAAGAAAAATAGTAATATTAATATTATAAAAAACAAGTACAATCACTATATATATGTTATATCACTAATGTTATAATAACAAGTTTTTTCAAGAACTTTAGTTAATTTATTCTATAATTAACAAGTTAAGTTAAGATGTAGAATACACAATTTTTTAAATAGAAAACTGTTATTAGAAGCCACATTTATAACATAAAACGCTTTACAAACATTTAGTTCTAGTTTGATAAAATAGTTCCCTTTAAGTGAGAAACTACTAACTTGCTTGGTTTATTATTAAAAACACCATGCAACCAATGTTTTTCAATTATTTGTTAACCTAAAAGTTGTCTAATAAATTATTATTAAAATTGAAAACTGAATCATTAAATTTCTTTAAACAAAATTTGCAATCTGACAGAATTTAAAATGTAAAAATATTTTTTATTGTTTTAACTTTAGTTGCCACTATTATAATTATTGTTAATATATTTAAAAATTTATATTATTTATAAAAATATATGTAATATATTAATATATATGAAGCGTCCAAGTGAAAAACCAGTGATGTCACATATTAACAAGTTTTGAGTTAATATTCCCACCATGTCCACATCTTTTAAGAAGATGAATATTAAAAAAAAAAGTTAGATCATATCTACATTTCCATTTGTAAAAAGGGGTCACAAGGGGTAAAACATATTTGTCCAAATTGTTCAAGAGTTAAATCGGAGATGTTCACTCTGTATAGGAGCGCTTTTTACTACTATTTGCATAACACCCAATCAAATTTTATTTTGCAAAAGAAAAAACACTTGTTATTGTAAAAATGGAGGATAAATGTCAAATTCCAGATACTACAGAAATTCCCAAAAAAAGAAAAATACTTGGTCGAAAGTGGAAACTAGACAGATATGAACAATTATCTTCGCATACAATGGGCTTTCTGTGTAATTGCAAGCATTATATGTGTTTTCAGAATACGACAGTAGAAGAGAGGGAGTTTTTACTTTTGTACTTTAACAATTTGCAAAATAAAGATCATTAAGACAACTTTCTTGCTTCAATGATTGAGGTTTTAATGAACAAATGTGTTTTAACAAAGTTTCTCTCTCAAAAATAACAACAGCAAAAATAGATGTTATAAGAGCTTAAAAGTTAATAGTTTTGTCTTAGTTAAATTAATAAAACATTATAAAGCTTGTATATTTGATTATTTTTTAAGGAGTTTTCCTAAAAAGCACCAATGAAAACATACAGATTGACCTCTAGCCTTTTCAGACCATATTGTAAATAGTATTATTGATCATATCAAGTCTTTTAAAGGTCAAAAAAGTCATTATGCATTACATGACACTAAAAAGCTCTATTTACCAAATGATCTGGTAACTTATCAAATATGTAGAATATGTACAAGGAGTGCTTCCCACTGAATAAAGTTTGTCAAGAAAGCTACAGACATTTTAATAATGTGTGATTATTTCAGAATATTATTAGATATTATCTAATTTTCTACTTTTTTTTCTTACCAGGAAAATATTTGTAGAAAAGTTTAACATTAGCTTTGGTTATCCTTATAAAGATACATGCTTCACATGTGACAAGCTCAATATTATACTTAAAAACCAAAGCACCTCTGTAAAACAATTCATCAAGAGTCGTCAAGAAAAAGAGCTTCACTTGCGTATTGCAGACTGGTTTTATGCCAGAAAGAAACACGTTGAAATGCAAAAACTGCAATGCAAAAATGCAAAATGAAAATACCGGCCAAGCAGCTCTTGCATTTGACTTTGCTAAAAATATATATTGTCCTAATGTTTCTACAAACGATATTTATTATTGTAGACAGCTTTCTATGTACACATTTAATATACAATGCTTAGGATCAAGCAGTGCTTACTTGTTTTGTTATGATGAAACTTACAATAAATCTTCAAACTTTACTTTTTTTACATATTCTATAATACATATTTTATATACAAAAATATGAATAAAAAAAAATGAATTGAATTAGGTAAATTTTATTCAAAATTAATAAAGATTTTAATCAGGATAAGCAGATAGTAAAACAACAACAACAACAAAAGAACAAATTAATATATACAAAAAATTGTATATATTGTTTATATATATATATAACTTCAGCGTGAAGTGAGGGGTGTGTGGGATGTGACACACTCTTTCCCCCACCCCTCATTAAATGCATATTGACGCCATTAGTAGGCAAGTCATACATAAATCTTTTTTTATATACAGTCAGCAACACCTTGACTGTTTTTCCTTTTTTAACAATACTTACATTGTTATATACAAAAAAATTGTATTTTATACATAATTTATACAAAATAACAAAATAATATACTGAACAAAATTTATTTACAAAAAATATTCAATAAAAACTAAAATTAGGTTAACAAAGTACAAATTGTCATTAAATGTTTTCTAATCCTTTCTTAGCATCTTCTATATGAGGCAACTTTCATATAGAAGATGCTCTGAAATGAAACAAGGGATTTGTTCTTGTCCTTATTTCAGATCCATACTCTATGCTCCCCATAGGATGTTAGCCCTCTATTTCCTTTGATAGCATAAAAATACTTCATACAATAAATCTAACATGAAAATAGTAATGAAATAATTTTAAATTGCTTAAAATGACAAAGTATGAAATAATTTTGAAATTTAAAAAAATAAAAGTAATGAAATATTTTTGAAATATTTAAAATGAAAAAAATAATGAAATAATTTTAATGTTAAAAATGAAAAAATAATAAAATTATTTTTTCATTATAAACATATTAAAAACATATTTAATTCTCTTTGTTCTTTATCGTTCTCCTTCTTCCCAAGACCAAAAACTTTTAGATGTAATTTCTGATCAAATTGACCTGATCCTATCTTGTGTTTAGTTTAAAGGGTAAACAGATTCTAACTGTTAACCAGCCTCACACCCCTTCTTCATTTATTAGGCTGGCGCAGATGTATTTATAATACATTATTTCTAGTTTAATGTTGAATGCTAGATCTTTTTGAATCGATGTATGGGTTTTGCTTGTGTCTCTGTTTTTATGACTACTTTATGGCAACTCAATCTATTATCTCCTAATGAAGGTACAGCTCTAAACTCAGTTTTATGGTTCTAAAACCAGCTGGTAGTCAGGTTTCCTGAACTGTGTAAGAAAGGGTTTGAGGCTGGTCAATAGAATTATTTTACTTATTCCTGAAGTTTTCGCCTAGGATTGCCTATTTTACAAGGCTGTAGCTGTTAACATCTGCACAACTAACAACATGCAGTTAACATCTGCCCAATATATTTAACTTTATCTAGACACTCTCTATAGCCTTTACTTAACCAAGAGCCTCAAGGCAGGGGATTTTTAATTGGATACAGTTAGCATCTGCTCAAGATAAGTTATTTTATCAAGACACCATCTCTAACCTTTACTTAATCAAGAGCCTTAACAACAAACTCCAACATAAAAATGCCCTATTTTTATGTTGGAGTTTGTTTCTCCTGAATTAAGTTTCAGTTTTGTTTGTTTTAAAAGTACAATAGAAAATGATGATTTTATTTATTTCAGTGTTGTTATTGTGACTTTTATTACATTAAAATATTTAATTATTTTATAATTTTAATTATTCAAATTTTTTTTAAATATTTAATTATATTGCGGTAAAAAAATACTATAAATCAATGTCATTATTTTTTTCATGTTCTTTTAAATAAGTATACACCAATTTTTTTATATATTGTTTAGAAATTTCAAATTCACCAGTAAGCTCTACAAAATTTTCTGCTAAGAAAGGTAATTCATATGTTTTATTTAACATTAACAATCAGTACTTTTTAGAGTTTTAAATGACTACACTCTTTTTTCTAATAAGGGGTGCCAAACCTTGATCTCGCATATACAAAAAAAAATCCTTAAACAGGCCCTGATTTAATAAAATAAAACACAGCTATTAACTAATTAAAAATAATCACCATCCTAGGTAATTTTAAGTTTAATCATGTAATATTTCAATATAATTAGATCAGTCCGTCATTGGACATAGCATAAAATAAAGTTTTAAATAGCGGTAATTCAAACAGGTAACTCTTCTCAATTAGACTTATATAATAATTTTAAGTTTCATAGTATTATCTCTCAGCGTTCGAAAATTGTAAAGTTTAAAGTTTAAAATTTTATATAAATAAATATTTAATTAAATTGTGGTAAAAAAATAGTATAAATTAATGACATTATTTTTTTCATGTTCTTTTTAATAAATATATGCAAATTTTTTTACATATTGTTTAGAAACATCGAATTCACCAGTAAACTCTACAAAGTTTTCTGCTAAGAAAGGTAATTCATATGTTTTATTTAACATTAACAATCAGTAATAAGTATGCTTTGTTTGCCTTAAAATTATGTTATAAATGGCGATGGATATTTCAGATGATTTAGAGACAGATATTTAAGTGGTTATTGATAATATGATTTTTATTACATTGTAAAAGAATACTTATTACTGATTGTTAATGTTAAATAAAACATATGAATTACCTTTCTAGCAGAAAACTTTGTAGAGTTTACTGGTGAATTCGATGTTTCTAAACAATATGTAAAAAAATTTGCATATATTTATTAAAAAGAACATGAAAAGAATGTCATTAATTTATACTATTTTTTACCACAATTTAATTAAATATTTATTTATATAAAATTTTAAACTTTAAACTTTACAATTTTCCGAACGCTGAGAGATAATACTATGAAACTTAAAATTATTATATAAGTCTAATTGAGAAGAGTACCTATGTTTGAATTACCGCTATTTAAAACTTTATTTTATGCTATGTCCAATGACGGACTGATCTAATTATATTGAAATATTACATGATTAAACTTAAAATTACCTAGGATGGTGATTATTTTTAATTAGTTAATAGCTGTGTGTTTTTGTTTCTTAAATCAGGGCCTGTTTAAGGATTTTTTGTATATGCGAGATCAAGGTTTGGCACCCCTTAGAAAAAAGAGTGTAGTCATTTAAAACTCTGAAAAAGTACTGATTGTTAATGTTAAATAAAACATATGAATTCCTCTTTAGCAGAAAATTTTGTAGAGCTTACTGGTGAATTTGAAATTTCTAAACAATATATAAAAAAAATTGGTGCGTATACTTATTTAAAAGAACATGAAAAAAATAATGACATTGATTTATAGTATTTTTTTACCGCAATATAATTAAATATTTTTAAAAAAAAATTTGAATAATTAAAATTATAAATAATTAAATATTTTAATGTAATAAAAGTCACAATAACAACACTGAAATAAATAAAATCATGATTTTCTATTGTACCTTTAAAACAAACAGAAACTGAAATTTAGATTCAGGAGAAACAAACTCCAACATAAAAATAGGGCATTTTTATGTTGGAGTTTGTTGTCTTAAGGCTCTTGATTAAGTGAAGTGGTGTCTTGATAAAATAACTTATCTTGAGCAGATGCTAACTGTATCCCAGTTGAAAAATCCCCTGCCTTGAGGCTCTTCCAGTTTAAGTAAAGGCTATAGAGAGTGTCTAGATAAAGTTAAATATATTGGGCAGATGTTAACTGCATGTTGTTAGTTGTGCAGATGTTTAACAGCTACAGCCTTGCTAAATAGGCAATCCTGACAAAACTTCAGGAATAAGTAAAATAATTCTATTGACTCAAACCCTTTCTTACACAGTTCAGGAAACCTAACTACCCAGCTGGTTTTGAACCATAAAACTGAGTTTAGGACTATACCTAGGAAGGAAATAGATTGAGTTGCCATAAAGTAGTCATAAAACAGAGACACAAGCAAAACCCATACATCGATTCAAAAAGATCTGACATTCAACATTAAACTAGAAATAATGTATTATAAATACATCTGCGCCAGCCTAATAAATGAAGGGAGTGAGGCTGGTTAACAGTTAGAATCTGTTTACCCTTTAAACTAAACACAAGATAGGATCAGGTCAATTTGATCCAGCATCTAAAAGTTTTTGGTCTTGGGAAGAAGGAAGAAAAGAACAAAGAATTAAATATGTTTTTAATATGTTTATAATGAAAAAATAATTTTATTATTTTTTCATTTTTAACATTAAAATTATTTTATTATTTTTTTCATTTTAAATATTTCAAAAATATTTCATTACTTTTATTTTTTTAAATTTCAAAATTATTTCATACTTTGTCATTTTAAGCAATTTAAAATTATTTCGTCTCTTTTTCATGTTAGATTTATTGTATGAAGTATTTTTATGCTATCAAAGGAAATAGAGGGCTAACATCCTATGGGGAGCATAGAGTATGGATCTGAAATAAGGACAAGAACAAATCCCTTGTTTCATTTCAGAGCATCTTCTATATGAAAGTTGCCTCATATAGAAGATGCTAAGAAAAGGATTAGAAAACATTTAATGACAATTTGTACTTTGTTAACCTAATTTTGAGTTTTTATTGAATATTTTATAAATAAATTTTGTTCAGTATATTATTTTGTTATTTTGTATAAATTATGTATAAAATACAATTTTTTTGTGTAACAATGTAAGTATTGTTAAAAAAAAACAGTCAAGGTGTTGCTGACTGTATATAAAAAAAGATTTATGTATGACTTGCCTACTAATGGCGTCAATATGGTTTAATGAGGGGTGGGGGAAAGAGTGCTGTTCACATCCCACACACCCCCTCTTCACGCTGAAGTTATATATATATATATAAACAATATATACAATTTTTTGTATATATTAATTTGTTTTTTGTTGTTGTTGTTGTTTTACTATCTGCTTATCCTGATTAAAAATCTTTATTAATTTTGAATAAAATTTACCTAATTCAATTCATTTTTTTTTATTCATATTTTTGTTGTACATAAAATATGTATTATAGAATATGTAAAAAAAGTAAAGTTTGAAGATTTATTGTAAGTTTCATCATAACAAAACAAGTAAGCACTGCTTGATCCTAAGCATTGTATATTAAATGTGTACATAGAAAGCTGTCTACAATAATAAATATCGTTTGTAGAAACATTAGGACAATACATATTTTTAGCAAAGTCAAATCCAAGAGCTGCTTAGCCGTATTTCATTTTGCATTTTTGCATTGCAGTTTTTGCATTTCAACGTGTTTCTTTCTTTCTGGCATAAAACATCTCTGCTTTTCCGCAGAGTGAAGCTCTTTTCTTGACGACTCTTGATGAATTGTTTTACAGAGGTGCTTTGGTTTTTAAGTATAATATTGAGCTTGTCACATGTGAATAAGGATGACCAAAGCTAATGTTAAACTTTTCTACAAAATAGTTTCCTGGTAAGAAAAAAAAGTGGATATTTAGATAATATCTAATAATATTCTGAAATAATCACACATTATTAAAATGTCTGTCCTTTTTGACAAACTTTATTCAGTGGGAAGCACTCCTTGTACATATTCTACATATTTGATAAGTTACCAGATCATTTGGTAAATAAAGCTTTTTAGGTTCATGTAATGCATAATGACTTTTTTGACCTTTAAAAGACTTGATATGATCAATAATACTATTACAATATGGTCTGAAAAAGCTAGAGTCAATCTGTATGCTTTCATTCATCTTAAAACTCCTAAAAAATAATCAAATATACAAGACTTTATAATGCTTTATTAATTTAACTAAGAAACAAACTATTAAGCTCTTATAACATCTATTTTGCTGCTGCTTAGAGAAACTTTGTTAAAACACATTTGTTCATTAAAACCTCAATCATTGAAGCAAGAAAGTTGTCTTAATGATCTTTATTTTGCAACTGTTAAAGTACAAAAGTAAAAACTCCCTCTTCTACTGTCGTATTCTGAAAACACATATGATGCTACAGTACACAGAAAGCCCATTGCCTATACCGAGATAATTGTTCATATCTGTCTAGTTTCCACTTTCGACCAAGTATTTTTCTTTTTTTGGGAATTTCTGTAGTATCTGGAATTTGGACATTTATACTCCATTTTTACAATAACAAGTGTTTTTTTCTTTTGCAAAATTTGATTGGGTGTTATGCAAATAGTAGTAAAAAGCGCTCCTATACAGAGTGAACATCTCCTGAACAATTTGGACAAATATGTTTTACCCCTTGTGACCCCTTTTTACAAATGGAAATGTAGATGATCTAACTTTTTTTTTTAATATTCATCTTCTTAAAAGATGTGGACATGGTGGGAATATTAACTCAAAACTTGTTGATATATCACTGGTTTTTGGCTTGGGCCTTTTCATAATATTACATATATTTTTATAAATAATATAAATTTTTAAAGAAATATATTAACAATAAGTATAATAGTGGCAACTAAAGTTAAAACAATAAAAAATATTTTTACATTTTAAATTCTGTCAGTTGCAAATTTTGTTTAAAGAAATTTAATGATTCAGTTTTCAATTTTAATAATAATTTATTAGACAACTTTTAGGTTAACAAATAATTGAAAAAACATTGGTTGCATGGTGTTTTTTTAATAATAAACCACAAGTAGTTTCTCACTTAAAGGGAACTATTTTATCAAACTAGAACTAAATGTTGTACATGTTATAAATGTGGCTTCTAATAACAGTTTTCTATTAAAAAATTGTGTATTCTACATCTTAACTTAACTTGTTAATTATAGAATAAATTAACTAAAGTTCTTGAAAAAACTTGTTATTATAACATTAGTGATATAACATATATATAGTGATTGTACTTGTTTTTTATAATATTAATATTACTATTTTTTCTTTTTGAGTAGGTAAACTATAGCAACCATCAAAAGCCACTTGAAAAGTCACTGAAATTCTTCAGAAGACAATAGAATTAAATATAGTAACAGAAGGCAATAGAAATAACCGTAATACAAAAGAGTTAACCATAGTAATAAAAGGCAACAGAGAATTAACATATTAACAGAAGGCAAAAGAATTAACCATATTAACAGATAAGAAGTGAGTAGAAACAAAAAACTTTAAGAAATTTCTTAGTACAAAAGACTCCTTTAAAGATGTTTGCCTATAAAATGGACTTTCTGTTGAACACATTAGTTACCATTACATTAGATTACATTAAGTCACATTACTTCACTCTTAGTAGCTTCATTTTGCCAAATGAGATTTTAGATTTCAGCACATAATATACAAGCGCTGATCCCCGATGTGGATTATAGAGCAACTGAATAATCTGTACATTTGTGTTCAGTGTGGTTGTAATGTTTTAAGTGTCATAACCACATCCCAGCAAGTGAGAGCCTTATGTATGTTTTGATGTTGTGGTGTAAATTAGAGGCAGTCATAGCTCACCAATCACAAAAAAATTAATAAATATTGTTTCTGCAACACAGTGATTGCATACAGGTGACTTACAGAGCCGCCCAGTTAGGTAGACATGGAAGTGATGATACTCTGAGCTAATATAAAGTTGTTAAGATAGATCCCTAATCTTTTGATCTTAGTAAAAGGCGAAAAGATTAGAATGTGAAACAAATAATACCTTTATGTTGAAAAGGGGAAGGGGAATATCTTAGCCACTATATAAATATATATAATAATTTAGATCTTTCTATATTTATGAGTGGTAATGTAATCTATGAATCATTTGTTCATATCTTAGGAATAACTCTTACTTCAGATCTTTCTTAAAAACCATATATCAAATCCATTGCAAAATTAGCAACTGCTAATTTTGCAATGGACTTATATATGGTTTATATAAACTTTGAGTCAAGTTCTTCAATCTAATTTAAAAATGAATAACGTACCAAACATAAAACACAAAAAACAGTCATCATCACCAAGCCTTCTTTACCCTATCATTTACTAATATTTGTGGTCTTCAAAGTAACTTTACTTCTGTTGAGTCTTATCTCTTGCAAAGTTCGCCAGACCTACTTGCTCTTTGTGAGACTAATTTGAGTTCAGCAGTTCTCATCTTGTGATCTTAGTGTTGTAGCTTCCTTTGTTCATAAAGACTCCCATTAGCTACATGCTTGGCCTAGACTACCATTCGTAAGAATTCACCTGTTCGTGAAACTAGGTTTGAATCCACAGACTGATTCTTTCATGTGCCTTTGTTTAGCACCACCTCCTCTATTGCCTTTTCTCTTTGTTCTATATCGCTCTCCTTCATCTAAAGGTCCCACTCTTTTTGATGTTATTTCTGATCATATTGACCAAGTCCTCTCTCTTTATCCATCAGCTGATATAGTTGTTGTTGGTGACTTTATGGCTCACCACTCCTGAAATGACTTGGCTCTAGTGCCAGTGATTCTGCAGACATTAAAGCCCACAACTTTTTCCCTTCCTCAATCCCTAGCTCAATTAGTGAATTTTCGACTCGCTTTCCTGACATCACGAATCATTTACCTTCTCTACTTGACTTATGTCTTGTTTCTGATCCTAGTCAGGTCTCAGTTTCTCACACCCTTAGGTGCTTCTGATCACAGTTTCATCTCTCTAAAACTAATATCTCATTCTTCTTTATCACCTGAATCCCCCTATTATCGAACCTATTCCAACTACAGTAAAGCTGATTGGGATTCTTTCCGTAATTTTCTACGTGATGGCCCGTGAGTAGAATCTTTCTTCCTGTCGACAAATCTGCTTCTTACATAACTTTGTCATTCAGGCTGGCATCGGGTACTTGTTACCTCTGGCGATTAGTCAAGCCTTGCTCTCCTCCATGGTTTTCCTCGCACTGTGCTGCTCCAATTGCTAAATCGAAACCGTTACTTCCATATTTATCAGGAAAACAATTCTCCAGAAAACAGAGATACTGTTTAATACTGCTAGAAACAATTGTAACGGTTTTGTCTAATGCCAAAACTGCTTATGCTGAGGTCATGAAATCTCGTATTTCATCTCAAAAATTAGGCTTCCGTGACTTCTGGAGAATCTTTAATAATATCAATAATAAGGGCAAATCTTTAATTCCACTTCTCTTGTATAGTTCAGACTTTGTCACCTCACCCAAAGACAAAGCTAATTTGTTTGCTAAAAACTTTTCATCATTATCACATTTCTTGATTCCACTAGTTGCGTTCTATCTGATATTGCCAACAGGTTGATCCATTGCTTGACATTCATATCACTGCTTCTGTATCTAAAGTGATTTCCTGCCTGAGCTCTTTCTACAGCGTGTGGCCTGGACAACATACCTGTTAGTGTCTTGCAGAGGGCTTCTCCAGAGCTCTCGTCTATACTCTCAAAACTATTCAACCAAGTACTTTATGTCTCTGTTTTCCAGCCTGCTGGAAAGCAGCATCTCTTATTCCTATCTCCCAAAAATCTGGAGAGCGTTCTAAGTTCATTCTAACTACTGTCCCATAAGTCTTCTTCCTATCATAAGCAAGGTTTTTGAATCTTTAATTAACGACCTAATTTCCCATCTCTGAATCTAATAACTTACTTTCTGACCATCAATATGGATTTTGATCTTCTCATTCTACAGCTGATTTGCTAACAGTAATAACTGATAGGTTTTTTCCTGCATTAGATAAAGGTGGAGAGGTTAAGGCCATCACTCTTAGCATTTTGAAAAGCTTTTGATAGAGTTTGACATGCTGGTCTTCTCCATTAGCTCTTCTTATGGTGTATCTAGCAACATCTTTAAGATTATTGAATCCTTCCTTTCCAATCGTAGTATAAAAGTTGTCCTCGATGGACAGAACTCTTCTTCTTATTCTGTAAATTCAGGGGTTCCTCAAGGTATACTTGGCCCTATACTCTAAGAATTTACATTAACAATCTTCCAGATATTCTCACCCTTGAGGTTAGACATTGTTTGCTGATGATACTACCATTTGTTCTTGTCGTGATAAGAAGCCAACAATCTCTGATTGCTTACGGAGGGGGCATTTGAGCTTGAAAAGGATCTCACTTCTGCTACAGCATGGGGTCCACAGTGGCTGGTGAACTTTAATTCATATAAAACTCAATTTTTTTCAGCCAATCGTTATCGTAATAACTTAGATCTTCCTATTTTTATGAATGGTGATGTACTCGATGAGTCATCTCTTCATCTTCTAGGATTAACTCTTACTTCCAAACTTTCTTGGAAACCATATATCAAATCAGTTCAAATTAACATCTGTTCTATGTGTTTATCGAGCTCGTCACTTTCTTACTTCGGATTCTATTCTCTCTATCTCTATAAATCTCAATCCGGCCTTGTATGGAATACTTTGGCTATTCTAATGATGCCCTTTCTCTTTTAGACAAGGTGCAAAAACGCATTGTAAACATAGTTGGTACCTGTGCAGCCTACCTCCAACCATTATCCTCATAATGCTGCTTCTCTTTCACTTTTCTACAAATACTATAATGGGCACTGCTCTAAGGAGCTAGCATCTCTTGTGCCATCTACTATAATTCATTCTCGTGTTACTCCGTCGCTGCGTAATTCTCATCCTTTTTCTGCGTGCTCCAAAAACTCTTATTCGTCTAGTTTTTCTTTTCGAACATCAATTCTTCGGAATTCACTTTATTCATCTTGCTTTCCTGATTTATATAATTTGCAATCCTTTGACATCATCCGTCAAAATCGTTATCTTGCTCTACAATCTTTATCTTCTTTCTTTCAGTAACTTCCAACTTTAATTAGTGGCTGCTTCAGCCTTGTTGGAAGCGAAGATGTTTAAAAAAAAAAAAACTGTGAGGTACTTCAATTTATTGTGCTCCACACTTTCTTACTACAGATTCTATTATTTATCTCTATAAATCTCAAATCCATCCTTTTGAATGCTATTATGTAGAGGACAGTCATCCAAAGATGTCCTTTCTCTGTTGGACAAGGTGCAAAAACACATTGTTAACATAGTTGGACTACTTTAACAACCAACCTCCAACCACAATCACATTGATTATTATATTGTTCTTCTCTTTCTCTTTTCTACAAATACTATAATGGGCACTGCTCTAAAAAGTGAGTCTTTTACTGTGATTGTTCCTAAGTGTTCGAAAAAGTTCTTATTTGTCTCAGTTTTTTTTTCCTTGAACATCAGTTCCTTGGAATTTGCTTCCTTTAACTTGTTTGCCTTATTAATATAACTTGCAAGCTTTTGAGTTATTATCTGCAATCGTGATCTTGCTCTATAAACTTTATCTTTTCTCTTTTAGTAACATCTAACTCTAATAGTAGTTGCTGGCACCTAAACACGAAGATGTTAAAAAATTATATATATACTTTTTTAAAAAAACAATAAAATATAGACTTTTTTTATATAGACTTTTATATACTAACTTTTATATATAACTTTTTTTATAAAAACAGTTTTTCTTTAAAATTAATTTCGATCACATTGATATTACAAAACAAATAATAATCATTTTCATTTCTTTTTATAACTTTTTTTCTAATTAAAAAGCCAAAACATTTTTTGTTGTAATAGATATTGTTTAGCTGAAAACAGATGAAATAAATTTGTGCTAGTTATAGCTGCTTTGTTTTAAAAAACGAAAACTATTTTATGTCTTCTGAAAACTATCAGGTCTTTAAACCATGAAGCTTATATTATTTGTTTTATTAAAACATACATTGTCTGTTTTCAACATTACATTTTGTAACTGCAGTCCTAATGTAGTGGAAAATAACAGTCTGTAAAATATTGTCAAATGGTTATAATGGGATCCAAGAAACCACTTTAGTGTATATGCAAAATTCCAAATATCAGATGTTGCTTGCATTAGCTGTCAAAACTTTGATCCTTTATTTAAAAAATCAATAATCAAAGTTTAAGATGGGTTATTTGGTGAATATTATATGTTTATTTAACACCAAATATTATAAGATGATTTAAGATTTTTTTAATTATTTATAAGTTGGTAACAACTATTCATAAATTTATATAAGCTATTTTATCAATTTAATTTAATACAAAAAATTAAAAAAACCTTTGAATGGTTGTTCACATTAGGGTGGTGCTAAAAACAACTTATTTAAAAATGTCAGCTGACAACCCCTAAATGTGTTTTATATAATAAAATAATACTGGATTTAAAAAATTTTTGAATAAAAAATATTTTTACGGGTGCAGACAAGGCCCTTATACATCAAACAGGTTCCTAATATAATAAAAAAAAAAAGTTTTTAAAAGTATCCTACCATGTTGGGGCTCAAATGAAGCAAAATTATGTAAAAATTTCAAAAATAATCATTGTTTTATAAAAACAGAGATATAAAATTTATAATTAAAAAAAATGTTGTTAATTTCCCTCTTTTTGTTATAAATTTAAAAATGCCATTTTCTATTTACTAAAATCTAAAATAATAATATATTTATAAAATGATTCATATTTTTGAAATTTTCATATATTTTTGCATCATTTGAGACCCAACATGACATACTGAAAAACTTTTTTTTTTATAATATTAGGAACCTGTTTGATGTATAAGGGCCTTGTGGCACACCCCCGTTAAAAATATTTTTTATTCAAAATTTTTTTAAATCCATTTTATTATATAAAACACATTTAGGGGTTGTCAGCTGACATTTTTAAAATAAGTTGTTTTTAGCACCACCCTAATTCACATGAACAAAATTGTGATATTACTACATATATGAATTATAACATACTTTTTACTTTTTTTTGTATTCACCAACTCAATGGCTTACCAAATGCCTAACCTCAACTCCAACCAATATTAACGCAAGGTCAACAAGGTGGCCGCTACTATATAAAATACTTAATTCATTTTTAAATCTTTACTTTTAATGTTGATACAACCCTCTTTTAAAGCTATACCTTCTTAAGCACAAACTCGAGACTAACAATGGTCTCTGCACAGATAAAATAACTAAGGGGAACCATAAGCCAAGGAGATTTAGGTCAAATTCAGTGTCTAATCAATCCAAAAAAATATTTTCAGTACCATGACATCTTGGATTTTGATAAGATTTTTGGATTACAAGCTTAAATTTACAAAAGAAAACTTCACTAAAATTTAATGTCTGACCCCTTAAGGTTTCAGAGATATCGATACTTCGTCCGATCTCCTTTTTGATCGCTAAAACACTAAAAAATTTTTGCTTCTAAATAAAAAATCAAATTTAAACAGTGTAATCTTGAGATGCCTAAAAGATATGATTCTGAAATTTTTTCCCTAATGTTCTATATGTAACAAACATAATACAAAAAAAACTGCATAGTTTTCTTTTTTGAATCTGATTTATTTGCATTAAAAAAAACCCTTGCAGTTTTTTTGTAACAAGGAATTTGTTATATATAGAAACAAAAGAAAAATTTTCAAAATCATACCTTTTAGGCATCTCAAAACTATGGAGCATCAGAAAACTTATAAAAATTGTTACACCATTTTGAAATTGATTTTTTATATAGAAGCATTAATTGTTAGTGTTTTAGCCATCATTTTTAAGTTACTCTCCCTAAAAAAGTTACAAATTTTCAGCACACTCTGAGCAAGTATTTTACAAGTTAAAGCTAATTGGGTTATGCAATCAGCTAAAAAATAAATGGCAGGGTAAAAAATTATCAAAACAGAGATTGGACTCAGAATTATATCTCTGAAACCATAAGAATTAGACACTAAAAGTTTTTTTTTCATTATTTCAGTCGAATCTGAGGTAGCATGGTGCCAAGCATAAATTGATTTGAGCTGGAATACTGAGACCTTTCTTCAAATTTTATGTTTTAAAGAAGAAGATCAAAAAATATAGTTATACTATCTTTATAAGAAAAATCAAAATAATGTAACACTTGATATATGATTATAACAAACTTTTAAAATTTTAATATATAACTAACAAATTAATATTTTTAGTTTATAAGTAAAAAACAAGTTTTTGTTACTTAAATAGTTTTAAAGCAACCAATGATAGTATTCTTCCACAACGATAGTAAAACAACAACGTTTAGTTTGCAGCAATAGCAACAATCATAATATAATGACGAAGCCAACATGTAAAAATGTACTTATAATGAATAAAAAAAATGAAACTAAGCTAACATAAATATAGATTCATAATGAAAAAAGTTGAATTTTTAGGATTTTAAGAAATTTTATAGAAGTTACTAAGTTTAATTCAAAAATAATAAATTATACTAAAATTGTATTCTATAATATAAATTTATATTAAATAAATCATACTAAAAATAATCACTGAAATAAAATCTGTCACCATTTTTATAGTACTTTTTAAGTAAACAAAGCACACTGAAACTCAATTGTAAACAATCATTTTGGAAATTTCAGTAAATGTTGAGTTTTTTTTAAATAAAGTAAACATTACAATTACCTTTATTGACGGAAAATCTGTAAGCACTTTCTGGTAAATTTGAAGTTTCTAAATTATATATCAAACTATTTTACCTAGCAAACAAAAACTTTCACATGTTTAAAGAAAGAATTAACAAAAAGATATAGATAAAACATAAAGATAAAAAACAAAGCCTGTTGGGGTGTAAAGGCACTATCTTTAATGTTAAAGTTCATATTTTAGATAGCATTAAGTATGGCATTATAAACTGAGTTAAATGACGTGGCCAACAAAATATTTACAAAACAATATTTTTAAACTATTTACTAAATATAATATAACTATGGTAATGGTAATGTTAATTTTTTACTGAAGCCTAAAAGATTCAGTAACAAATATAATGTTACTATTTTGATAACTATATTTTTAAATTTATACTATGCGACTGAGGCTTTTCAGAATTAATTTAAACTATTAAAAAAAATTAAATTGTTTATATACTCATTCACTTCCAACAAGGCTGAAAGCCAAGTTTTCTTAATATTTTATGTTAAATGCGTACTGAATGAAGTGATGAATAAAGCTTGACTAATGAAGTTTATAGAATTTGTTAGTTAACAACAACTAATATTTATTAAATAACAGCCAGGCTCTTACATACATTCAAAACCCAAAAAGATTTGCAATAATTATATTAACATGCTCCTCCTTATCTAAAAATCTTATATATAACAAGTGCTTATCATTTCATTAATTTTTTAATCATTTCATTTCATAAAATAAAATAAAGATGCGTTAATACTTCTACACCAGAAATTGTTAATTCTACAAATATATACTGGTTGTCAAATTATATTTAAATAAAAACTTACATAATCAACTATATTTTTAAACTACTTACTAAATATAAAATAACTATGGTATTGGTAACGTTAATCTTTTACTGAAGCCCAAAAGATTAGTAACAAATATATAATGTTACTATTTTGATAACTTTAATTTTTAAATCTTTTATCCAAACTAGACTTTGCAGAATTAATTTATTATATTAACCAGTGTTCCTTATCTAAAAATCTTACATACAACAACTGCTTAATATTTCATTAATTTTTTAATCATTTCATTCCATTAAGAAAATAAAAAAAATACGTTAATACTTCATGTTGTAATACACATGAGGTATATTATATTATTTTAAAGATTATTTATGTTAATAGTTTATATTATTTTATTATTATATGCTAATAATATACGTTAAGTACTTTTTTTCTCATTTTATGTGATTATTAACTAAAGAACTAAAAAAATATTGTAGATAATGTCCTCCAAAATTACATGTTGTAATACACATGAGGTATATTGTAACATATAGTATTATATATGTTAATAGTACATGTTATATTATTATATGCTAATAATATACGTTAAATAAATTTTTTCTCATTTTATGTGATTATTAACTAAAAAATTTAAAAAAAAAAAAATTTTATAGGGTAATGTCCTCCTAGATCAATAAGCAAATAACCATTAGAAATACTAGATTTTTGATTACAATTTTTACCAAAAAAAACCTTCCTGAAGTGGACGTCACTTCTTCTAGAGCTTCAATGATTCACTTTGTACATCTATAATTCTGTATTATATGTAGATCTTTTTATATCTGATTGCAAATAGCCACAATCTCTTACATGCTACTCAAGCCATGTTTGAAGAATCCGGTCTAAGGCATTTAAAGATTGTCATCCATCATTAGTGCTTGCATTTTTTTGGGTGGAACAGAAATATTCCAGTTTTTTAAAAAAAAGCCAATGACCATAAAAAAGAAACTGACAGTAAGCATTAAGAGCAAAAAGCAAAAAGAATTCTTTCAAATATTCAGTTTTCCAACACATATTTGGTCCAATAGTGTCTTTTTGAAACTTGTGTCATTTGTGTTTTATTTGTCAATAAAATTGAGTGAAAATTGTAGAAACGCTACTAAACCAGAACGACAAAAAATATTACTTACAAAACTCAAAAAACTAATATTTGAAAAAAAACTAAGCAAAAAAGTTAATTGACAGGAAATAATGGACAAATAAAACATTTAAATAACCAATACCACAAAAAGTCTGTTACTAATTCTTTTTTACGGTTTAAAATCAGATATGAGTTTAAAAACACAATACAATGCTACATTCAAAGAATCTGTTGAATATTTGGTTTCTATTTATCAAAAGTGATATGCTTCGTGGGTAGGAACCAGGGATTGCATAATGATCCAGAAGGGGGATGATGGCAATAGAAAGTCTTGAAATGATGGTTTTGTAAAAGCAGAAAATGCTTAAACATGTTATTAGTTTACTGAGTTTATGCTGGAAACAAAGATATACAATTTAAAAAGTTCAGGAAAGCAAGTTACATTTGAAGAAAATTATAACAAAATAATTAAATCAGTTAAAAAGTATTTTTCAGCGAATCAAATAAATTTTCTCATTTGCGAGTGCTTAAAATTCTGCCACAAACAGAAAATAATTTTTAAATCTTAATAAAACTAATAGAAGGAATAAGTGATAAAAAAGAATTGACTCGATCTTTATTACTTAGTCTTTATAAATAAAAAAATGCTGTAAGTATTTTTCTGAAAAGTTAAGGGTAAAAATGTATTTTGGCTCCAATTAAGAAAAAGAACTTCATAGTCCCCCTCCCACTATCTCTGTTGATACATTTTCACTATTTACCCCTCCCACCTAAAAATCCTGGATAGCTTGCTCCCTTTTGGCCCAAAATCCCTCCTCCCCTTCCACCAAAAAAAATCCTGGATCCTTCAGCAAATGATAGGTTTAAACCTATTATATAAAAGCACAGCAAGGTAGATATCTTGGCAGCAACTAGTAATAATGCACTATTTCAAAAATAAAATCGATTTGTACAATCAAAATAGCATCAAAACCATCCTGAATGACTTAAAATCTTTAAACTACACTAACCACAACGTAATCAAGGTTTACTAGGGTACTTGTAAAAAATCTGTTTGATATAGCTAGTGTAAATGCTGTAATTGTAATTACAAGTAATGAAGACAAGGATTTTCTGCTTCTTGCACAGAAAAAAATGGTAGAATAGGAGTAATGGAATTAATGGCAAGATCCTAGCTGCTAAAGAAGCACTAATTGAGCAAAGAAAAACTCCGAACTTGAATTGGCGCTGAATGTTCAGGGCACACTCAAAGTTGAAGAAGCATTACATTTGTGACTTAGGTCCAGAATAAAAGCAACCTCTGACAGCAGTACTAGTAACAAAGAATTACGTAAGGAGAATTCTGTTGTTTTGCCTGGAGATATAATTCCAAAACCAATGAAGCAAAAAAGCGCCACAAGACTCCATTGCTGCACTTTTAATGGCTTTAGATATGTCTAAAGTTTCTGACATAAATGCAGTGCTTGAGTTAACAGAGACATTAAGTAACAGAGACATTGACAGAGACATTCAGATCCCTTGGACAAAAGATTATTAGTTCTCACTTGTAGTGAGTGCATAAATCACTGCATCTAGATTGTTAAAAAACTGAAAAGTAGTTTAAAGAAGATGCTCCTATAGTTGTTAATTGGGATTGCAAGCTGATGCAAGATGACATTTAAAACTTATGTTGAGCAACTTGCCTGCCATAGTCTCTAGTTTGAGTGAAAAACAGCTGACTGTTGTAAAAGTAATAAATTTCAAGCAACACTGTTGTAAGTGCCTTCAAAGAATTGTACTTGGATAAAAACTGTTGGATTGTCATTTGATACAACTGCCTCAAATTCTGGATGAAAGAATGGGGCATGTATTATAATTCAAGAACAAAACTTAGAAGGACCTCCACTCTATTTTACAGGTCATCACATTGTTTGGGGGTGGTAATTAAAACTTATATATATATATATATATATATATATATATATATATATATATATATATATATATATATATATATATATATATATATATATATATATATATATATATATATACAACCCTCGGAATTAGGGTCGGCATTCGGCAATGCCGACCTAACCTCAAAAAGATTGAGGTCGGCAAATTATTGCCGACCTCATTTTCCTAATTCCGAGGGTTGTATATATATATATATATATATATATATATATATATATATATATATATATATATATATATATATATATATATATATATATATATATATGTATATATATACTTGTAACAACAACAAAAGTAATGACAAAAATTATAAAATGCTTTGGAGTGTCTTATACTTTGATAACACTAAGTTTCTTTATAAGAAATTTATTTTCATGGCGAGCAAAATTTACCAGTTTGAATGGCTCCGCTTGATCAAAAATACTCCAGTACAGGTTCTAAAGCTTTCATTTTTGCATTCCCACACAATTTGAAAAGTTCAGTAGAAGTTGCTTACTTTATAAACAAAAGAGTTTCTATGTTTACACCTGTCTTAGAATTTTCTTGGTAAGGCCAATGTAATAATATCCTTCTTTTTCTTCTTGGTGAGTTTTTACGTTGCAAATATAAATAAGATTTTTTGTAAGGCATTTTTCATTGAGTGGGCATAAGGTGGTTGGTCGACAATTGCGTAATTAATTGGCATTTTCATGAGAATTAAATGGTGTTCTTTTTATTATGAGAAGTAATAATACTTCTGATGTTGAAGGCAGCTATAAATAACCTTAAGTTGTTTGAGTTAGGAAGAAGTAAGTTTCTTTAGGGAAACATTTATCAATTGTACTCAAAAATGTTTTTGTTTTGTTTATGACGTTGACCGAATAAGGTGGGTTAAACCAGATGTTTCTTTTTCAAGATTTTGTATTATAATTTTGGATGTTTCCCAAATGAAATTGATCTTTGAACCCACAAGAATTTAGAGCATTATTATAAATGGTGCTCCTTTGCTTGAAGATATATTACTGATCAAAATCAAAAGCTTCTATACTTGAAGATATATTACTGATGCGATTTGGGATCATTTTTGATCATTTTCATTTCATTCATCATGTCATTTCATTATGTCATTTCATTCGTAGATCTCATTTCATTCATCATCATTTTCAGATTATTCATCAATCATTTCTTTGCTTGAAGATATTACTGATGCAATTTGGAATCATTTTTGGTATCGGTTGATGAGACGTTTGGTCTCCAAAATATTCAGTTATATTAAGTAATTACAGTTATGACATTTAGAAAAACATTATGATGCTAAAATAGATATTAACATTTTTTCTGAAAACATTATGATGAAAACATTATGAATAAATATCAGAAAAACTATGTTGCTTATTTTTCTAATGTATTAATGATATGATACAAAGCTATAAACTTTAAATTTTAAAAGACTAATACTAAAACACTTTTCAATAAAAAATTAAATATAAATATATTTGTGGTTTTTTTTCAGAAAAAGTAGAAAAGACTCAATTCAAATAAAAGGAAAAAGACTCATGCAAGATCATGAATGGCTTTTTGGCCATATATTTTACTTAACCATATGAATGATCTTTTCAGTTTTCTAACCACTAAAGTGGCTCTGTTTGCTTAATGAGATGACAACTATGCTCAAAAAAGTTATAAGATTATCATTACTTCAAAAAAGCAGCCGAAGATCTTGAATACGATCTCTCTTCTAAGAAAGAAAACTCTAAGGTGCTCCTGTTTTAGTTTTTTACACCTCATTCCATTCTATAGCTATAAATCTAGTATTTATCCTTATATGGAATCACAAATACTTGGGTTGGTTCTTCTAATAATGCTCATTTTCTTTTAAACGTAATTCAAAAACGTGTTATATAAGAATGCAGTTGAACTTGCTCTCTGCTCCTAAGTTTGTGGTTCTGTTCCATTTGTTATATGATTGCACCCCTTTTTCTATTATCTAAAACTATCATGGTCACTGCTGCAAGACAATGTACATCTCTCACACATCTCTTGTTTAATCTCAAAAACTTTTATAATACTTTTTACCTCAAACACAATACTTTAAAACTACAAACACTTTAGAATATTAACACAATCCTTTCTGCTCATTTGGTTTTCTTTATTTATACAGTTTACAGTTTTTAAAGTCTTAACCATTTTCTTGTTATTTAACTTTCTTCTGTGTTTCCTGTTGCCATCATAAATAAAAATATTGATTGCAGCTTTATTAAAAGTAAATTTGTTATTAAAAATATATATTAAAATGTATAATTTTGTCTTGTAAATAAAAAGACAAAATTATTTTAATATATAAATCATAATACAGGATTAAATTTTTTAAAAAAAGCTATTGGTTAGAAAATTAGTAAATCAATAAAAAAAAAGATATCAAAAAAAGTGGAAGCTAAAGCTGATCTTGATCATCCAGCACACACAATATATATACTTTTTGTAATTCACCTCCCCAAGCCCAAGAAGGCTACTACAGATAGAGGAGGCTACATGTGGTTATAACCCTCTCTCAACTCTATAACTCCGAAACATGAACCTTGATAAACAAGGCCGCTGCGCGAGAAACAAGGTGAACGCAGTCCTACCAGGGACGTGGTGAGGAATGCAAAATAGCGAACCTCTTGCTTATGAAGCAAGCGCTCTCGACAGCATAATATATACATATATATATATATATATATATATACGGACCTTGTTAAGAAGCATTACGCTGTTTCCATTACATACAAAATGGTTTTACCTACGCACTAAATCATTTTTAAACATCATCACTTCTAACAAGGCTGCAAGCAAATACTATTGAAACTCGGAAGCTACTGGAAGGAATAGATAAAGTTAATAAAGCAAGATAGCGATTAACAGAAAACTTACAATAAAATAGATGGCACATAAAAGTAGCATCTATTATAGTATTTAGAAAATAGAGAAAGAGAAGCAACATTATGACGTTTGTCAATGATTGAGCCACTTTCTTATTCAAACCAACAAGATTAATCTCCAGTTCAATCAACCAAAATTCTTTCTTACTTCCTTGTCATTCAGCAAAGTTGTGTCTTTTTTCTGTATCTGTGTTAATATGCTATAAAAATTTGTCTCGTTTGTTTCACCTCCCACATCAACAAAACCTAAAAGCTTCTACCTGTTCATGTTTTATGAACTCATACAACATGCAACATTTTTTTAAGCTTTAATTAACCATTTCCATGCTGTTTAAATCTTTTTCTTTGTTTTCTATTAACTTATAACTTGATAGTAGTTGCTTCAAATATCAAAAATTGGAATAAATTATATTCTTATTTGAGCTTGTATCACAAATATCATCAAAATCTAATATGGTATTATGTCAAAACAATTTTGCTTTGGTTGAACTGACATGGAATTATCAGTATAACATGTAATAAAAATTGTCAATATGTTTATAATATACCTTTGTTTTACCGAGTATATGAAAATAATCTAAACATAACTTGATTCCTCATTCAGCGACGTTAAAAACTATTTTATTTTATATTTATTAAACAGATTTTATACATTTTCATAAACTTGACATCTCTAAATAGAGATTTTTTTAAAAATACATTTTTGGGAAAGAAATATTGCAGAGCAGTTGTCAGTAACTATTCCTAGAAATAAGTCAAGATTTATGACTACGAAATAGAGACACAGGATATATCAATGTGATAAGGTGCTACAAGTAAATACAAGTTGTTGTATTTAAACCTTTAATTGTAGTAACAACTTGTTTTTACATAACAATTGTAGTAACAACTTGTACATAATAATTGTAGTAAGAACTTGTTCATAATAAGCAAAACAAAACTGTAGAATCTTTTTATTTTAGTATACAACTTTTATTAGTAACAAAACAACATAGTATAAGCAATGCATGAGTATACTTTTATGTATAACTTTTTATCATTTCAAAAGTATACCCACACTTTACTTTGATAAACATTTACTTCATACACAGAATGTCTGTGGTTTGAATGCATTTTAAAATTTAATTTTCAACACAATGTTTTGTGTTGAAAATTAATTTTAAAATGCAAAAAATTAACTTAGTTAAATAAATACTGAGTAACTAGATAATCCAGGCATTATACATACTTTATTGAAATTATTACTAATATATCAAGTTTTAAATAAAAATTTGCTTGATATGAGTTTCAGACTTGAAAAACCATAATTTATTCAAGTGTTTAACTTTTGTTATGAAAAACGCACATGTACTTCAAATTCAAACAACAAAAGTTATACTAGACATATTTAAGAGTATTTCTTTTGTTTGTTTAAAACTAATTTTCTACATCCAGCAACACAGCCATACAAATGACCTATGATGGATATAGCATCCATACATAAGATTTATACTATCTTCTGGTTCCTATAAGCCACTGGATATTGTTACAGAAACAAATTTGAATTAAGAAATTACAGAAACAAACTTGAATTACTTTGAATTTAAACAAAGTTGACTAGATATTAAAAAATATTGGTGGGTTATTTTTTTTGTTGCTTAAAACTAATTTCATGCTCCGAAACACTTTTTGTTTTAATAACTTTTAAACATAGAAACTTGAATTTTTGATTCGAAAAATATACTGGGCCATCTAGAATTATAAATGTCTTTGAGAACAATTCTACAAATACTGGAACTCTAAAGGTGTGCATGAATGAAATTCACACAAAATTTCATATGCTTATGTTAAATTTTTTTTTTGTCTGTTTACAAAAAAAAGGAAAAAGAGAAATAATACTCAATGCAGCTATTATAAAATTGTCTCCTGAAAATTTGTATGATACTGTGGCTAATTCTAGTATAAAGCATGTAAGATGATTACCTATTGGTTGAATGACTACACTAAAGGGTGTTTCATATTTTATCAATTTTTGAAATTGAACTCGCAAAAATCGAAATTTCCATATAGAATTGATTTATATGAAAATAAGTTAAAGCATAAGAAAAAAAAAAATTATAATTTTTGGGTTCTCAAATTGACCAGTTGATTTTGCGCCAAAAATGTTGGTGTTTCAAATGCCTCACAAGGACCTTAAAATTTATCCTAATTTTTTATTTCTTTGAAAATATTAGATGTTAGATTAAGTATTTATCACATAAAAAGGACATGTTGAAAAAATTAAGAAATTAGTCTACAGAAAATCTCTCTGAAAACCGTAAAAAATCCAAATTTTTCTTTTACAAAAAACCAATTTTGTAACTTGTTGGAAATCAAAAACATATAAAAAATGTTTTTGATTTTCCTAATAAACCATTTTCAGATGCTGAAAAAACAATAACCTGGATATTTTTCATACTGTCAAATGAGGGTTTATTTAGGTCTTTAAAAAATTTTTCATTTACCCTTGGAGGTAACCTGACTCTTACACTAACCTCAATAGCCTAATAATAATAATTTATTTTAGTTTTTTTTTAAGAATAAAAAATCCTAATGAACTTACTGCAACATGGTTAAAGTAGTATTGTTGTTATTAGTTTTGTTGCAATTGCTAGAAAAAATATTATTTATTTTGAAATTGCTTCATATGCTGATTCAAATCTGTGACTAGTGGATTTAATTTAGCACTTTTGAAGCCTGTTGGAGGAGAGAACAATGCACCACTATAAGGTTGTTAAAAGAAAACTTCAGTACAGCAAGTTGGTGGTAACAGCACTTATAAAAGTTTTTATCTGCTATCATATTATATATTATACAGTCTTTTTTTTTAATAAATGATTATAGTAATAATAACTAGTAAACAGCACACTGATAGACAATGTAGTAGTTTGACTCTTTCAGTAATAAGTACATAAGAGCCAGTTTGCATATAGCTCTTTGCAATCTATGTGGGGAAAATGTTTCCTTTAGAGCCATCTTCAAAAGTTTGCATTGCCTCAAGTTTATGGATTTCTAAGAAAATGTTAGAGTGCTCCTACAAAATTTTGTGTTCTTTTTTCTACCACATCAAAATTGAAACTTAGCTGAGATGAACCTTTGGGAAAAAATGGTGTAATTATAGGGTATGAACTCTCTGTTGAAGGTATAATGGCATTTCTTTCTTTGTATGTTTGAACTTTTTTTTCTTTTGATAAATATAAATAATAATATAAATATTAAAGCTAAAAAAAGTAAAATCAATATTTTCCATGATTTGGCATTTTAAGTATTAATATTTTTGTTATACTTTGTTTGTATATTTTTATTTATATACATTTTGTCAAGATAAGTATTAAGAAAAAGAAAAACTAGATGAATAAAGATTTTTTGAGTATAAAGGAACAATAAGGATGAGATAAAAGCTTGAGCAGCAATAATAGTAGTATTTGTACGAGAGAGCAAGAAATGCAATCTTTCAACAATGGACAAAAACTCTGCATCTTGAAAAATGCTTGGCATCTAGAGTTATCCAACTATATTTTCTATGTGTTTTTTGACCTTGTTTATAAAAAAAAAAGGACGTCATTAGAAGCACTTGTCTAAATATGACAACAGAATTCCACACAAAGATGAATAAAAGGTTGATAGATGTAGAGAATGGAATCAGAAGTAAGAAAATGACAAGCAAGGTAAATGATGAACTATAGTAGAGACTAACTTTGCAATGATTGAATGTTTCCATGAGAGTTCAGTTTTTTGAATTGAATTGAACAGTTGATTGAATGTTTTCATGAAAGGTTAGTAAAAGAAATTTAGAGAAGATATTAAGTAAAAAACTCAAAAAGAGTGTCTCACTCATTGAAAAAAGTGTGAATGAAAAAAAGAGTGAGTGAAAAAAGTGAGTCAATATAGAAGCAAAATGAAAATATTTTTTTGCAGTAACTGCTCCTATCTGTCACAGAAGAGATCTTCATGATGGTTTCATGAAGGAATCGTGAAGTAAATCTCAATAAATAAATGAAACATCATGTAACATCATAAAGGAAATAAAACATCATGAAGAAAATCTCAATGAATAGATAAAAAAAAAATTGATATAATTGTGTTGTTTAACACGCACTTATTTATTTCAAATTTTTATATAACAATTTATTTCAAGTTTTTATAAAACAACTTAAATACTGCGGTTAGAAAAGAATGATTCAATAATTTTGAAATTTTTCTGAGATGTATCTTATAAAGAAAGTTTATTGAGAAAACCAGCATCAAAAACCTTTATTAAGATATATGATAAATATCAAAAGAATCATATCAATAAACATATCAATCAACCATATCAAGAGAGCAACCAAGAGGCAACACTCTTGCCTCACTTTATCAATGTCTTGCCTCGCTGCCTTCTACCTAATCTTTTTATCTTTTCGTTACTATTGTTACAATGAGTCAGCAGTAAAACAAGAAGATTAAAAGTATTCATTTATGTCTCAATTCAGATAATTAAATAATAAATAAATAATATTCAGGTTTAAATTTAATTTCAGAATTAAATTTTTAGACTCAAGATGAGATTTTAGAAGTATTTTACTGGTAATAGTCTAGTAATTAATAATAATAGGAACTAGGCAGCAGTTAGAAGCGACAGAGCCATCACCAACAAACGTTTCAAACTACACCTCTAACTTCCAACAAGGCTGCAAACAACCACTATTAAGTTGTGAGCTACTAGAAAAATATATAGAGTTGTATAGCAAGGAAAGGGTTAGCAGAAGACTTTAAAATTTGAAACTGAAATGTTACTTGAAACTGAAAAAATAATACAGTTATATAACAAGCAGATAGACAGAAGACTTGATAAGTTGAAGGTTGAATGAGTCAGAAAAACATGAAGATGGGAGAGAGTTCCAAAGAGTTAAAGTGCAGAAAAAAACAAGACAAATAAAATTTTTTAGAGCATGCAAAAAAATGAGACTTTGCTGAATGGCAAGTCAAACAAGAATAAGTTTTATTTGATGGAGCTTGAGATGATAGCTCCTAGTATTTGTAAGAAAGAGATTTGTAAAAAAGAAAAGAAAGAGACTTTATTAAAACTTTAGACTTTACATTAGATGGGAAGAAGCTCAAGCTTAGCAGATAGAGTCCAACTTTACAATGCACTTTGTCTAGAAGAGAAAGAGCATCATTAGAAGAAATAGCCAAAATATGACAGCAGTATTCAATACAGGGATAAATAAGAGATTTGCAGAGGTAGAGAATGGAACCAGGAGTAATAAAATGGTGAGCACGATAAAAAGAAGCAATCTTAGCAGATGCTATTTTAGCAATCAGTTGTATATATAATTCAATGAGAGGTCAGTAGTAAACAATAATCCAAGAAGATGTAAAAAAAAAAAAAGGACTTAGAAAGAGGGTTCCCATTCATCAATTTAGGAATGTCAACAGTATTGTAATAATTGTTTGCTGTGAATAACTAAGTTTTAGTGGAAATTAAATGGAATTTAAAATTCACAAGTCACTTCAAGCCCCAATTTGTTATAGAACTGAGATCAGATTCAAGATCAACTGCCTGTTCTTAGCCATTGAAAAGAGAAGATTTTTTGTTAAGGCAGGAGTATAAAGTTAAATCATCAGCAAATAGAGCCACTTAGATTCAAGGTTGTCAGGACGACAATGTAGATAAGATACAAAACAAGACCAAGGATCGAATTTTGAGCTACCCTTAAAGTTACTGGAACTGAAGAAGAGTTCTTTTTGTTGTGCATAAAGGATTTTAATAAAACGAATAGAAAAAAATGATTTGATAATTTCAATATCTTTCCCATATACACCATATGAAGCAAGCTTGTTGAGAAGACCCGCATGCCAAACTTTATTGAAAGCTTTAGATATATTAAGAGCAATGGGCTATTGCTTTGCCTTACTGCCTCCATCTAATGCACAATAGAATCTTTCAATCACACCAGTTAGCAAGTCACCCATAGGGGAAGAACATCCAAAATTGTATTGTCTGACAGTAAGTTATTTGACTCAAGATAGGATGTTATAAATTTGTTGATTAATAACTCAAAGACCTTGCTAATGACAGATAGAAGACTGATTGGACAATAGTTAGAGAGGTCAGGATGTTCTCCAGAAATTTTTAAAATTTTATATGCCACCGAGTAATTGGTTTAAAATCTTTTAATCTATTTCTGAAAATCTCGTAGACTAATTTCTAGTTTTGACAACATTTAAAAAGTATTTTTTAAAAATATATAGAATCATGGAAATGTCATGGAATTTCATTTGGTCTTGAAACTTTTTTAACATTTATAAACCCTTACAACATTTAGTTTGAAATTTTCACAATAATCTTATATGAATATGTAAAATGTTTTTTTTGTTTTTTTAGTTGATATTAAAAAAAAAAAATTATAAAGTAATCATTTTTCAATATACATTTATTTCATTTTTCAATTTTACACTTATTTTCTCCTCTGCTCTGGTTTTTTGTAAGGGTGAAGCTGTCTCTTAATTTGACTTCTAAACTTTCATTGATGGCTCTGATAAAAGTTTTTACTGACCTTTCCACTGATTTGCAGCCTCATTGAGAGCTACCACAGAGTTTATAAAAAACCTGACTACCAGCCGGCATCAGAACCATAAAACTGAGTTATAGAGCTGTATTCTTTTTTGGAGATAATAGAATGAGTTGACTAGTCATAAAAACAGAGACACAAACAAAACCCATGCATTGAGTCAACAAGATCCAGCATTCAACATCCTTAACTGAAAACAATATATTATAAATACATTAACGCCAGCCTAAAAAGTTGAAAAAGGGGTGCCTGATTTATAGGGAATAGGGATTTTTTTTATATATATTTAATATTTATAAAATACAAGTAATATATTTAACATTTATAAAATACAAGTAATATGTTTAACATTTATAAAATACATATAATATATTTAGCATTTAAAAAAGTCTTAGAAAAAAAAATCATCACCATTAAAATTGTTTTTATTAAAGTGGTATTTCTATAATTTTAATTAAAAAACATCTTACACAACAAACATATTCTTAATTATTATTTTATTATTTATTCTTTTCATCATTCAAGTGTATAAAAGAAGTCTGAAGTTTAATTTAGATTTTTTTAAGGGAATATCTTTTTCCATCAAATTTTTAAATATGGTTCTTTGTTCTTTGATATTCCAGTATTCGAAGGAGAATACTGGAATATCAAAGAATAAGGAGATTTTGTTTAGAATTGCCACTACTTGTTTCCTCATTATTATTATTATTGTTATTATTATTATTATTATTATTATTATTATTATTATTATTATTATTATTATTATCATTATCATTAGCGTCATTGAAAAAGTTATGTCTTTAAGCTTTTAATTAAAAAACTTTAAATACCTCATCATTAAGACTAACAATTAGATTTTATCTCTAAAAATTAATACAGATTTTAAACCTCTTGTTTGCCAACTCACCTTTCAACTAATATAGCAGAAAAGTTCAATAACACATTAGATAAAGATGGTAAAGGCTTTTACTCTAGACATAAAAAGCTTTGCATATAATGCAATCTTCTTCATAAGCTGGCTTCATATGGTGTAGCTGAGGAAGTTTTTGGAATTGTTAAATCATTTCTTTCTAAGCACAGTATTGATATCAGTCTTGAAGACCAATACTATAATTTAATTCATTAACTTCTGGGGAATTATAAAAATACATTACACTATATCTGCAACTTAAACTTTAACTTGAGCAATAAGTTATAACTTTAATTTATGCTATTTTAAACTGTAATGTTATGCTATTTTAAAGCCCGCCAAATGAGAATATTATGAAATAATATTTAAATATGAGATATATTAAGTTAAAATAATAATAATTACTAACTAATGTAAAAAATATACAATTTTATGCTAACACAATCTCCCTTACCGCAAAGTGGCGCAAGGGATAAAATAGAGAGAGAGGTGGGGGAGGGGGTCAAAATTTATTTTGAAATTATATTTGATGTATATAAAAGGGGTGCTTGTCAACAGATAGAACCTATTTACTCCTTAAACTTAAACTTAAACCCCTTTGCTGCTTGTTAGAACTTGCCTTGCCTGAACAACCCTTAAGTCTGAAAAAAGATTTTTAATTAACATAATGTAAAATTCAGTATCTCAATATTTTATCCATAATTTATACATTTTTTATTTCTTAATACATTGCAAAACTCTTTTCTGAAGATTAAATCATTAAAAAATAGAAACACAAGAATAAGAATGGCACTTATGTTGTTAATTTATTAAATTTATGACGTGAAAAGTTTTATATGTTGTTTTGTATTTAATAATATTTTAATAGATGCATAAAGTATACTTATTTTGTTTTTCCCAAAAAAAAGGATCTTTCTGACAATCTTTAAAGTATATTTATTTGCTGATAGTTCAATTTTATACTCCAGTATATAAAAGGTTTTTGATTGTTTATAACTGATGATCTTAAATGTAATCTCTCTTCTGTGTGTTTGCAATGACTGATAAATTTTAATACAAACAAAAAATTTTTACTGCTTGTAATTATTGCAAAATTTTCAATGATTTTATTTACTTTTGAGAAGATCATGAAGTTCAAAATTTTTGGAGATCAGAAGTTTGTTATAGCTGTGTGAGTTTGTCATAAGTAATTAGGACTATGGCCAAACTCTTTTAATTTTTAAGGCTGGAACAAGAGCAAGAACAGTTTGGCATTTGGATTGTTTTAAAAGGCGCTTGCAGATATGATCATAACTATATATGATATAACTGTGTGAGTCATAAGTTGTAAGACTATGATATGGATTTTAGACTTTACGTCATATATATCATAATCATACTAACATAGTTAATATGATTATCATCATCATAATGATGATTATAATGATAATTATAATGGGATTCTTAATAATCTGGTTTATCTTAAATAGTACTAAAATATAATTTTACTACTATTTAAGACAAACATAGTATAAAAAATTATTTTAGTTAGAAAAATACACTGTACAAGGAAGGCAGGGTGGCCAGCAGTCCTTAAAAACCTGGAAAAGTCCTGGTCAAACACGTATTTGAGCAATAATTTTTGGAAATCCTGGAACTTTTTTTCTTAAAAAATTCAATATTTCATTATCATATTTTTATCTTTTATAGAGTGTAAAAGATAAAAACATGTTAATTCAAGTTGTTATTAATTTTGCTTAGATTTATACTGATTTTATAATTATGTCTTTTCTGTAATGGAAAAAATTTTTTCTTTAGCGTTACTGTTAGTATTATTAACATTTACTATTTAGTTGTTTTTCAATTTCATATTTTTTCATTAATCAAAATATTTTATAGGAAAATATTGTATAAGTTTTTATTATTAGAATATTTTGCACCCTCAACTCCTCAACTACATGTACATGGTAAAACAGAGATTTTTATTGAGTGGGATCCTTCTAAAAATCTTCTTGGCAGATTAAATTATTATGAACTTAGAATGGATAATATGGTTTGTTGTTTTTTTATGTATTTCTACTTTAATTTGTTCTTAGTTTGAAATCTAACCAGAAATTCTCTGGTTCTTAGTAACACTAGTCGTGACATGAATAAAAATTTTTGATAGAAAAAGTAATTTAACATTTAACAATGGAACACAGAGACTCTTTAAGTTTTTTTCTAATCATGCGAGGAACTTTATTGTTACTAGAGTCATTGCTTATGCATTTTTCTTTGTGATTTTTGTCACCATTTACATTCTTTCTTATTGTTGTTGTTTTTTTCTTTTGCTCCCAAGAAAAAACCATATTATGCTTAGAAGTTAGAAGTATGAAAAAGTACCAAAAGTAGTAAAGAGAGTTAAAGAAAAGAAATCTGTTGATAGAAGTCTGTAACTTAAAAACTGTTGATAGAAGATTTTAAATTAAAAACTGTTGATAGAAGACTGTAAACTAAAAACTGTTGGTACAAGACTGTAAATTAAAAACTGTTGATAGAAGTTTTTAAATTAAAAACTGTTGATAGAAGTCTGTAAATTAAAAACTGTTGATAGAAGACTGTAAATTAAAAACTGTTGATAGAAGTCTGTAAATTAAAAACTGTTGATAGAAGACTGTAAATTAAAAACTGTTGATAGAAGACTGTAAATTAAAAACTGTTGGTAGAAGACTGTAAAATATATAAGTCAGGAAAACATCAAGACATGTGTGATTTTCAAAGAACTGATGCTTGTGGTAAAAACTATTTAAAAGTTTTTTTTAACAGAAAAGGCTAGTAACACAAGATTGAGTTAAACCAAAGAATTAAATCAGGAAGCAGAAGCAGAGAATTGAATCAGGATTAAGAAACTAGATAATAAGGATTCATTGCATATATGGATTCAATAAAAGGTCAGTAGAAAAGAATAATTCAAAGTTTTACTTCCATATCTATCAGCAAAACAATTCTTCTGAAAACAGATGTCTGTTTATTATTGCTAGAAATCATTTTAAAAACGCTTTGTTTAACGCCAAAGCCCACTATTATCAAGTCATGAAATGAAATTTAAGGATGAAAGCTAATAAAAAGACAGTTATCTCAGGGCTGACGACACGGGTTTCAAAGTGGAGGGGCACAATCGTCAATTTTTCAAAAAAGTCATCTATATCTAGAATTTTCTTTGAAAAAAAAAAAGGGGGGGGGAGGGGCCGGTGTCGTTGGCTCTGTTATCTGCTGGTTTGACAATCAGAAATAGGCTTAAGCGTATTAAGAGATGAAAATTGATAAAGAAACGGCACTACCGACAACTTTTTCTAATGAAAAGTTGTTCCTGGTTAAGCGCCCTGTTAATTGACAAAATGATTGAGTTTATAGAGTTAGTTTGAATCCCACGTTATGTAAGAGCTGTTTCGAAATGCAGCAAAGGTTATATTTTTGGTGCATTTTCCAAAGGCAAAAAACTCGCACTAAATTTTTTAATTTATATAATAATTTATTGATAAAGAATGGTTAATTTAAGTAGGAGTTCTATTTTTATATTCTATTTTATATTCTATTTTGTAAAACCTCATACTAATAGAATGTTTGGCGTTCATCTATCAAGTGCATTTAGTAGCAACTACTTTACCATAGGAGTTTTCATTGATCTGTCAAAAGACTTCGATATCTTTAATTATAATGTACTAGTAAAAAAACTTGAACACTATGGAGTAAAAAATAACAATTTACTTTGGTTCAAAAGTTATTTGACCGATAGAAAACAATTTATAGTGTATGAACAAAAACAAACATTTTCGTCTGCTGTAACTTGTGGGGTTCCCCAGGGCTCTACTTAAGGACAACTGTTGTTCTTAGTGTACATTAATGATTTAAATTTAGCAACAGACTTATTAAATTGTGTTATTTTTGCAGATATTAATACACAATGTGATACAACAAACGAACAATTATCAAAAGTTAATGAGTGGTTTATAAGTAATTAACTTTTTTCTAAATGTGGATAAAAACCAAATTTATTTTGTTCCACGAAGTGAATAAACCAAAAAATATTCCCATCAAATTGCCTAACCTAATAATCAATAACACTAACATTAAAAGAGAAAACTCAGTAAATTTTCTAGACGTAATCTTAGATGAACATTTACGTTGGAGTTCATATATAAAAAGTATTGAAAATAAAATATCAAAAAAATTAGCAATGATATATAGGACTAAACCATTTTTAGACAATAGTTCTTTAAAAAGTTTATATTTCTCTTTTATTCATTGTTATTTAATTTATTGCAATATTGCATAAACAAGTACAAACCATGCAAAATTAAAAAAATTGTACTGTAAACAAAAACACGCGCACAAAACAATTTTTGGAGCTGATAGAACTGTACCTTGTGTGCCTCTTCTGCGTTAACTTGGAACATAAAATATATATAAAATCAACTTACACCAAGTTTTAATGTTCATGTATAAAATAAATATAGGATTATCTTCTAAAACATTTCAATCCTATTTTGACAAAATAGTTCATAAATATTCACCAAATTTTCAAATAACAACTTTGTTGTCCCAAAATATAATTTAAAACTAACTTCGTATTCAGTTCTATACTGTGGACCTTACTTGTGGAAAATGTTTCTAAAAATTGTAAAACTAGTATAATGCAGTTTAAAATGAATCAAAACAGGCAATCTTACTTATGGATTTTAATTAATCCAATTTTAAATGCTTTTTTTTTATTAAATCTCAAATACAAAAAATAATTAATACAAAAATTATGTCACTGAATGTATCAACGTTTTATTTTTTCATTACCTTAATTATGGTATTACTTCTATGGCGTTTGGTAATTTATTAACGTTATTTCTATGAAGTGTACTAACTTATTTATGTTATTTCTATGGTGTATATTAATTTATTTACTTATTAAATTTAAAATCTTAATTTAAGCTTTTAAGTTTTAAGTAAATGATAATATCTTATTTATTTTTTCTTTTTCACTTGATCTTACTCTTTCCTTAAATTTTAATTCTTTAAATTTTTCTTTAAATGACAACGAATTGTTATCTATTTTACTTTTATATTTTTAATTAATAAATGTTTTGTTAACTATAGATACTTAAATATTAAGGTTTTTGTAAATACGTGAGAATGGGGCTTGGTGATAAGGCTTAATAAGTCTTCTTTTTGCCCCGCCAATATTTATTTTTATTTATATGTTTCGAAACTGTATATATTATTGAACGGCAAAAAAAAACAATTAAAAAAAAATCTACTTTCCAGCAGAATTTAGCGTCCAAAAATAATGCATAAACCGCTCAAAAAAAATATTTCCCTTGTTTCATTCCTGTATCAGAATGGCCCGCTAACAGTCCAGATTTGAGCCTATTGGTTATTGGATGTTTTTCATGTTGGAAAAACTAAAAAATGTAAAATGCAATAACTTAAATGATTCTAAGAATTTACTAGTCAAAATTTGGGATGAAATCCTTGACGGTATCGGTATTCTCATCTGTTATACATTTTTCAACAGAGTTCATATGTGTATCAAAGAAAAATTTGAAATAAAATAATTTTTTATATTAAATATTAATGTAAATTTCAAAAAAATAGTCATTAAAAAGTGCTCTAATTTACCAAACACAAAAACTGTGACATTTGTAAATATATATGTAAAATATATTGTAAAATAACATAATAATTAAAAAAATATTTTTAATACTATAAATGGGTTAATATATAATATTGGTATTATTATAAAAATTGTAATTTAAATTAAAAATTTAGTATATAAAAAATTTCTATAAACCAAATTTTTAACTTCTTCGGGTCTGTAGTTTTTCAAGTTAAATTAAACCGCATACTTCATTTAATGTACTAATTAATTTTAACTTGTTTTGAAAAACTACTTACTCAAGACGAAATTTAAAGGAGAAAATAAAAACGAAAATTTAAAGGAGGAAAAACAAAATATTATTTTTCGCTAATCTTAGTTTTTTGTTAAGAGTAAATGATATAACATATCAGAAATGATTTATGATATCATTTCTGCTAAAACTTCAGCTTTAGTTTTTTTTATTATTTGTTTCGCATAACAAGTAAGTTTGGTATCAGACAGATGCAGAATTTACTTCTTCATGTAGAAATAAACTGGTTTGTAAGTTCATCAATTCCATTTTTATTCTGGAGTTTTAAAAGATTATTTGGTGATTCTGAATCAATTTAAAGTCATCTAGATTATGTAAATAGTTTCGTAAGCAGTCAATAATATAACTTTTTTTTTAGTAATTTTCTAAGTAACAACAGCAAACAATTTTTGACTGTTAGTTTTTTTTGCTCTAAGAGTTTGTCATAAAAACAAATTAATTTTATCATTTTTTGGTTCCAAATATTGGAGCCGAAATTTGGTTTCAATTTGGAGCCAAATAGTTTTATAAAATATTGATTTTTTATCAAAATTAGAATTTTTCTAATTTCAAAAATAAATTAAAACAAGTTATTTTCTCAATAGATAATATATTCGAGTTCTTTTGATCTCGTTTCTCTTTTATAAGTGTTATCTAAATGTAATTTAAAATATATATATATTTTTTATTGTTTTGTTAAACGGTGTTTTATAATTAAGATACCTTATCTTATTTGTATGTATGTTTTCTTAAACGGTAATTACATTTCATTTTATATTTTTTGAAATAATTAGTTTATTATTGTTGTATTGTTAAACGTTTCTTGCTGACAGGATCTTATGATTCTTCTCGACTTTCCATGTTTTCATATATTATATACGCATTTTACTAGAAAATATTGTTAAAATACTTAAATACTTGCTATATATTAAAGTCTTTACAATCATATTTACAATAAGATTGTATAAAAAACTTTTTTGTTGTTTTGGAGCTTCACTACTTAATTTTACTCCAGGGCCCAGAGCCAGCTTGATGCGGCCCTGTATAAAAATCAGTAGTTATTAAGGTGCTTTTAGAGGTCCTTACTGTCTTATTACAGATCTTATTACAGATTACAGTTATAATTAGAGATGTTATACTTCCTAAAATTGCCAATCACAAAGCACACTGCCACCTGCAAATAATAAAATTTTCTAAGCAAGTTCTGTTAGGATAATGCTTTGCGTTTGCTGACCAACACTTGTAAGGGTTTGCTGTTCAATTTAAGCGAACGATTTGAGGTAAAAACTAACATCATTTGCAGTTAGAGTTTATCTTTATCACATCTTCATACTTGTGCATTTTTTCGTAGAGATTAGTTTGATCACTTTCATTTCCTTTTCTTACGAAGTAGAGCTGAATCATCTAGTGATCTGAATCATCTACTAGTCACCGGCTCACCGGTGACTGCTTTATACCGGTTCATCGGTGTAAAGCAGCCTTACACTGATTTCACTGGATTTATCGCATTTCAAGGATTTATCGCATCGTATTATCGCAACCGTATAACTGACATTCCCATTAATGTTAAACAATGTTTTAAGTTCAGGTTGCAGTGAAAATCTATCTATATTAACTTCTGAAATTATCTCTGAAATGCATATACCTGAGCTGGTTATTTTTGTAATTTTTTTTGAGTGGTTTGAATAGTATGATATGTTTATACGTAACTATTGTTAAATCATATTGATGTAACAGTCAACAAATAATAAGTGCTGTTACACAGTGAAGTTATAAATTAACAAAAACGTCCAGGGTTTTATTCAGAATACCCCCACAGCGTAGAGTTTTTGAAGAGAAACCAATCATTTAAGTTTTTTTCTAATTTGAAATTTTTATAATCTTTTTTATTTGCATATGGTGTTGACATTTAAGTTCACCATAATGTTTAGTGTTTATTTAAGAAAACATTTAGAGCTTTTTTTTTAATTTAGGACGTTTTTTTTAATTTTAGACGTTATTTTTTTTGCATCTAAAATGTTAACACTTTAAGATGTCTAAATTCAGATAAATATAAGAAATCTATTATTAGTCATCTTTTAGACAGCTTGAGATAGCTGTTTTTCGTCGTCCCAAAGATAAATACATTTAGATGTCTTATAGTTATCTGAATTTAGACGTCTTAAGGTATTACCATTTTAGGTTCTAAAAACACGTGTTTGTGCTGGCTGGGTTTGACCACTGGGATTATCAATTCTTCAAACTAAAAAAATTTTAATTGTTGAATTGAAGTTGATAAACAGTTTTAATTAATAATAGAAAATTCAGTCACCTGGTACAGTTGGCGACCACAAGTGTACACCTCTGATATATAGAATATTTATAAAATAATTATATTTACAACTTGTCTACTTTGACCTTTAGTGGTTATTGTATATTGTAATTTACTTGTAAAGTGACTCATGTCTTTAAAGATCACAGCCCACAGGATTTTTTCGCTTTGATGTACAAAAGAGACAAGGATAATTTAAGTCACTAAGGTCAGGCAGCCTACATAACTACTGCATGTTGTTATTGTTGTAAACTTTAGCCTATTAAGTTTAAATAGATAATACTCTTTATATTAGCTTTGAATTTTTCTGTGAAATTTTAAGTTTACTAGGTCCATCTAAGGAGACCTTAAGAAGGTTCCTGGTATTGAGATATTTATTATTAATTATTTAATACTTATTATTTCATTGAAAGCATTTAGCAACTTGTACTATGTCCCATAAACTTCAACTTGATTGTTTTTTTCTCATTCAAAAACAGCAAGCTAAAGAGCCTGACATAGTTGTTCTTTAAGTAAAGTTTAAAATGAGGCATAAGGTCACAGTTGTAACTCAATCCAAATTAATTTAGTATTTTAACAGATTTTGCAATCAGTCTGTCGAGGAACATAGCATGGAATAAAACTGTTGCGCCTTTATTAGCGCTTTTATTATTGGATTTTTAATTCATAAAGAGTTTTTAACGTAAAAAATATAAAACTTACATTTAATTTTTTTACATAATTTACAATATAAATTTATAATGAAAACATTAAAAATTATTTTTACAAAACAAATAAATTAGAAGTCATTAAAAATAATTACTTGTTAATTCATCAATTTTTCTCTTCAAATCCATTATTTTCATGTTCTTTAAAGCTTTTTCTAATTTCTCAAGGGTTGGATTACCATTCATTTGCATTCATTTAGTTATCATAAAATATATTTTTTCATCAGTTTTAGTATTATCGTGATCAATAATGTCAATATAGTGATTTTCGATATTTAACCAACGTCCAAGAGCTTTCCAATCTACTCCACCGCTTTCACTAAATTTTAACCTAAACTCTCGGTTGTCAAGAATGTTTTCATCTATACAGCGGTAGCCAAAATTTAAAGACCACTCATTTTTTTTTCAAAATTTATTTTTAACCTTAGTATAATAATATTTTGGAAAAAGGTATCAAAAAAAGAAAAACATTTTTAGAAAGAATTTTTGTTGTATTTTATATTTATTATAAAAGAATTTATAATTTTTTTACAAAATAATGTTAAAAAATTAAAAAACTGACTAGTAGAAAACATAAATGGGAAAAACAATTGGACAAAATTTTAAGACCAGTTTCAAAAATATTTCAAAAAGCAATAAAAAAATAATTTAGAAACGTGTTGTTCCTCCATTTGTTTTCAAGCACTATTGTACTCGTTCTGGCATTGAATTCATTAAAGTTTTGATTACTTCATCAGGCACATTTTTCAAATGATGAGAGATTTCAAAGCTTCCAAATTGTAAAGTTGTTCTTTACCAAGCTTGTGATCAAGCCACGAACATAAATTCTCTATTGGATTCAAGTCTGGACTAATGGTAGGCCATGGAAGCACTTGAATTTTATTAGAATTGAACTAATCGCTAACAACATGCGCTAAATGGAACGGCGCATTATCTTGCTGGAAAATAAATCCATCTTGCAACTGCCATAAATCAATGCTAGGAATAAGCGAGTTTTCCAAAATTTCGATGTACCTTATTTTGTTGAGTCTACCATCGAATAAATGAAAAACGCCAACTCCACGGGCACTCATACAGGCCCAAATGCCTATTGAACCACTGCCTTGTTTTGTTTGTTTCAAAATGCATGATTCATCGAACCGTTCGCTTGGAAGTCTACGCAACATTACGCGACCTTGTCTGTTGTCTACCGCAACGTTCATTTCATCACTAAAGACCACACGGCTCCATTGATCTGTTGACCAATTTTTATGTAGTTTGCACCACTCTTTCCTGGCAAATTTTTGTTTTTTATTTAAGCGTGTATTTTTTGCAGCAGCACGCCATAAATAATTTAAATTGTGGAGGACCCTTCGCACAGTTCTAGGGCTTGCTTTCAGACAATTTGACAGTGTCCATTTCGTAGACAAGTCTGTAGATGATGCTTGTCTATTTTCTTTCATTAATCTTACTAACGAGCGAACATCACGGTCATTTGAAATTTTATTGCATCCAGTCCAATGACGATCATTAATTGACCGCGTCTCTTTGTATCGTTGAATTATGTTAATAATGCAAGAGTCAGACCTTCCGAGCTTTTCTGCTATTTGTCTGATGCTATAGTCTTCTTCTTTTAATACAAGATCCGCGTACCTGTCTTTTTCTTCGATCTTTGCACGCATTTTTGCAATATTTTTATATCCTTATTGCAATTCAAAAAATAAATGTTTATTTGATATCGAAACTCAGGTTTCGACATTTTAATTTATAGCCAACGCAATAAGCAATTAAGACAGTTAAAAAAAGGATTTATTATTTTATTTAAAAGGATTTTTATTTTTAATAAGTGCAAATTAAAG